>NW_004949125.1:3379644-3381134 GCF_000317375.1 Microtus ochrogaster | reverse complement strand
TGTTTTCTGATATTTCATAAATTCCACAAAGATCTCTGTCATGCCTTCGTATACGGACATTTAAAGTTAAGACTTTAGCCACTAAGACACTCAGTTGGGTGCTTTTCTCAGATGTTAAAAAATGTCTTTATTACGTTTATTTATTTGTAGGGGGCAGTGTATGCACACCATGGCACAGGTGTGGAGGTCAAAGGACAGCTAACAGGAGCCAGCTCTCCCCTTCTGCCATGTGAGTCCTGGCATTGAACTCCGGTTGTCAGGCTTGGGAGCAGGTGCCTTCGATACTAAGCCAGCTGAGGTATTGAAATCGTTCTAAGTACATTTATAAGGGAAAGGTCTCTTACGAAAAGACATGCTCCAAATTATTGTATTAAACAAAATTATTACATTTTTGTAATTACCAGGTCAGAAAAATAGAGATAGGTACCACTTTCCTTTTTATGTTTCTTAATTGCGTATGGGTGGGGACACTCGTGTGGCATCTGTACGGCAGTCAGGCGACAGCGTTCAAGAATTGATCTTTCTCTTTCCCCCATGTGGGTCTTGGGGAATCAATCTCAAGCCCTTTCATAGACTAGAAGGGACAGAGTCTAGAAAGGAGTATAACTATACAAATAGTTACCTATCCCGGCCGCATCTCTGCCCCAGTTCTGGGACCGGAACCCAGGGCAGGAGTACCCACTCTGCCCATTATAATTCTGATGCCCCTTGCCATTTGTAGCCATTCTTGTGTTTGCAGTTGCATGCCTTACTGGCTGTGCAGCCTCAGAGAGATTGTAATCTGTCTCTGCTATCACCTCCTGCAGGGTGTGGCCGTGTAAAAAGGGGAGAAAACAGCAGTGATCGCTGAGGGACAG
Organism: Microtus ochrogaster; assembly: GCF_000317375.1. Classification (NCBI taxonomy): domain Eukaryota; kingdom Metazoa; phylum Chordata; class Mammalia; order Rodentia; family Cricetidae; genus Microtus; species Microtus ochrogaster. The sequence goes on along the minus strand of NW_004949125.1, from coordinate 3,380,277 downwards.
GCAGCGTGACAAGGGAAGACATCCTGCAAACATGTTGGAACCCATTTATCAGCCTCTTAACCATGGAGGAGACAGTTGAAGAAATCAAGAATGTGCACATTCCGTCGAGGTTGGGACATTATTTTTCTACATCTTTCTCTTGCCCAGGGAAGTCTGTGGAAGCAGACCGAAGTCTCTTCTCCTGGAACTAAGGGCACAACCACCAAGGCCTGCCTGAACCAGTTTCTTCTTTCCCTTCCTCCCTTTTTTCCCTCTCCCCTATCTGCTTACTTTCAAAGAACCGGGGTGAACCTGAACTTGCTATGTCAGCAGAAGATGACCTTGAACTCCTGATCCTCCTGCTTTCTGGGGTTAAGCAATATCTAGTTCATCTCCCTCTCTCCTCTCTCCTCCTCCTCCTCTCTCCCTCCTTCCCTCTTTTCCTCCACCCCCACTCTTTCTTTCTCCCTTCTTGTCTCAAAAAGATCTCCTGTGTATCCCAGGCTGGCCTCAATATCCTCCTGCCCCGACCTTCTGGATGCTGGCATTAACAAACCTGCCCCATTGCTCTAAGATGCCCTCCTCATGGCCTCATCCTCCTGGCCTCGTCCTCCTGCCCCAACCTTCTGGATGCTGGCATTAACAAACCTGCCC
>NW_004949125.1:3365421-3379536 GCF_000317375.1 Microtus ochrogaster | reverse complement strand
GTTGCTCTCAGGTGCCCTCCTCCTGGCCTCGTCCTCCTGCCCCAACCTTCTGGATGCTGGCATTAACAAACCTGCCCCGTTGCTCTCAGGTGCCCTCCTCTTTCCTCCCTTGTCTCTATGCATGCACAGGAAAAGGCTGCCTACACCGCTGAGCTAAGGCCGTTGCCAGATCCGGGACAGAACTGTTCCCAGCTCCTTTGATAACGGTCAAAGAATGTAGACACAGTGGTGACAATCAGCAGACCAAGACCTCAACTAATCTGTTACATGTGGTCAGGGGTCTGGTCCAGTCTGGGGAATGCACATACAGGCAGCCAGCCAGCTAGCTCCCTGTGGGCTCACAGTCACGAAAGGAAAGTAATGTTTTCCAAAAAAAAATTTTTAAAAATCTAATTTCACCTAGGAATAGAGCAGATCTTGGACAGATTAGCAGGCTCCGCTCTGCCCAAGCAAACAGAAGGGTTTCACGTGGCAAGTCATAGCCTTCATTAAATTTTCAAAAGCCCAGACACTCCGTCCTTCAAGCTCCATCCTTCAGACCGTTTGCTGCCATCCACCTTGGTCTCATTTCCCCCCCTGGAATCCAGCGTTGACATCAGTTCCCCGGCCTCACATGACTGAGGGCAGCTTAATTTGTTTTAGATTGATTCCTAACGTGCTCTCTTTTTGGTCTTTTCCAGGAACGAAGGTGGCCGGATTTCTTTCTCATGGCAAACTTGGAAAGAATAACTGACCCCCTATTCCCAGCTGTTTGTCCTTGGAAGAAAGGCATGCTAGGCAGCACCGGTTATTCTACTTATAACTTGAATTGTCTCCTACAGTAATAAAAACGCTATGCTTTTTTACCTTGCTTCTTTATCCCGTTGTCTGTTCTTTGAGGAAGGTTCTCTAGGGACAGACATCACTCACCACCCCGTCTTGATCCTCTGCGGCTAGAATTACAGGTGGGCCATCACATCCATCAGGCATTTATTTATGTGGATTTGGGGTGCATCCAAACTCCAGTTATCACGGTCACACAGACAACACCCTAACTGCTAAGTCATCTTCCCAGGCCCCACACCCAGAGGTTTTTTGAGACAGGATGTTGGCTGTTGCTGCTGCTGCTGCCTCTGAACTGAAACATTCCTCTGGGACTCAGGAAATAAAATTTGCAAGTTCCAGGAAGTTCATGAAACTTAACAGCATTTCCAGGATACCCTCCCCAACCCGGTTATGTAAGTAGCAAGAATGTCTGGGAAAGAACACTCCCCTCAGAGTCCAGGGACTTAGCTTTCATGAGTCCTAACCATGGTGGAGTGGGCTCTTTGGTGATGCGGCTGCCTTTGAGTCACCTGTGCTCCTGTAAGTGACCTCCACAAATTCACTGGACCGCTAAGCTGGACTTTGGGTGGAATCCTTTCTCTTGTCTCTCATCACCTTATCAGGAGATGAATAATGTTTTTCATGTCTCCCTAGGAATACTCACCCGACAGTGGCTCCTGCAGGCCTTCAACACATGAGTCTCCTGCTTCCATCCACTGATTGCCAGGACCATAGATGTGTGCCACCACACCGAACTGGATAATGTTGTTAGTATTTTTATCTAGCTCTTTGTCTTTATAGTATGTCCCTGACCTACTGAAAAAAATAATCTCCACACCAAAAAAAAAAAAAAAAAAAAGGTAGTTACAGTCTGTGGTACACAGCTTAAAACTGTCATCAGATACTGTCCTGGAGTGCAGAGTGTATAATCAGTCAGGTAATTAAAAAGATAAAGTGTGAAGTGACAAATACAAAGACACAGCATCTGTCTGTGATTAAGGTCATCTACACAGAAAGTGTTCCTTGCCAGCAAGCGACAGGAAGCTCAATGGCCCTGTACTGTAAGGACAATGACAGCTCTGAATCAGAAGGGCCTAACTATACCCAGGCAAATGTGATTCTGTAATTTGGCCTATAGGGGAGCAGAAGCCAATCATGAGTTCGGGCTGTGTCACACCCAGTGATTGCCTCTGGGTCCTAGTCGTAATACACCACAGAGTGCCACCACTGGTACCTGGATAACCCACCTTGTCAAGTCAGAGGGACAAAACGCTTCCGTTTCCTGGCTGTGTTGCCTTGTGTAAATTGTTTTGCTTCTCTGTGCCTTAGTTTCTATGAAGCAGGACTAACAACAAGCCCTGGTTCATAAAGGTGCCATGAGAAACAGATGTTGTAGAGTTGGGCATGGCGGTGTATGCCGCTAATCTCAGCACTTGGGAAGCTGAGGCGAGAGCATCAAGTTCAATGCTAGGACCAGGTGCATTGGCTGCTCTTGGTTCCATACCTACCACCCACAGAGTAGCGCACAATCATCCATAGTTCAGGGTCAGGATCCAATGCCCACTACTGACCTAAATGGGCAGGAGGCATGTACACAGTCCACAAATATACACACACGCTGGCAAACCACCCACACGTGTAAAAATTAATTAATTAATTAAGTGCGCCCATCCCCAGTTCTCTCCTCTCTTCTCTAGAGTGTCCTGGGGTTCCTAAATCCTGGTAGTCTGTTCTGCATGGCCAGTAACACAACTTTGGCTCTGCCCTGACCCTGGTGCTCTATAACTACCACATCTTCTGAATTCAAAGATTATGACCAGGGCTTCCTAGTGCTCACTGCAGACATCACCAAGATTCCCAGGGTCCCAGAATGTAATTCCAGTTGCTTTGAGGGTGAGGCAGGAAAATCAAAAGTTCCAGGCCAGATTGGGTTACACAGAAGTACAAAGTCAGTCTAGGCAACTTCATGAGACACTGTCTCAGAGAGAGAGAGAGAGAGAGAGAGAGAGAGAGAGAGAGAGAGAGAGAGAGAGAGATTCAGTGACAGAGCCCTGCCCTAGAATTCCCAGTGAGGTGCTGAGGTGTGGCTCAGTGGTAGAGCACCTACCTAGAATCCACCAGTGAGGGGCTGGGGTGTGGCTTAGTGGTAGAACACCTGCCTAGAATTCACCAGTGAGGGGTTGGGGTGTGGCTTAGTTTGGTACAATGTTTGGTAGAATGTTTGCCTAGTATATGTCAGGCTCTGGACTCAATCTTCAGTATTACTAGAAAAAATAGGTTATCTAGACAGATTCCTGATTCTAGGAGAAGTAAAAGTGATCTCTAATCCTCTCACTAATACACATGACCTGAGTGAACATTGTACATGAAACAGACTTAAGAAAATGGCAAACGCAGAGGGAAGGCAGCAGCAGATGGGCTCTGGACACAGGGACCCAAGAAACACCAGGCGGTAACTTTCCTCGTATTCTTTCTGCTCCATCTATCCTAAAGTGGATGCTGGTGAAGCCAGACATTCAAACGCTCAGAAACACTAACTGGTTTCTAGGGGTCGAGGCCGGTGATGGGGGTGCCCCAAGGGGAAAAAAGGCTGCTCTCTTCAACCAAATCCAGGAAAGGCGTAGCCAGGCAGGATAGAGAATGTTTAGTTGATAAAGCTCAGCCCCCACTACCCTACTCCCACCATAAACAAAAGGCCTGTCTCTCATCCTCCCCGGGATGTCAGAACACATGGCAAACCCATGCATCCCTTCCCAAAAGGCCAAACGGAAATGGATTTGATTCCAGCTACATAGAAAATAAGGCTTCTCTTTTCCCTCCCCATTGAGGGGATGTTGGAGAGGGTCAAGGGGAAAATCCGGACTTTCCCCCCACCTGCCAAGGTCTAGGGGTAGCCAAAAGTTTCACCTAAACTCAGACATAATAAAGTACCCCCCCAACCTGATCTGTCAACAGAAGTCTACTAGAAAACCTCAACTTCCAGCCCCAACCAGTCTTAATGAGGAAGATGTACCCACTTTAGCAGAATAACTCTGGAAGACCAAGAGTCTCCTAATATATAATTTATTAAAAATCACTTATCCAAACCTTAGCATGTCTGTATAAACCTGTAACCTCAGTACTCAGGAACCAGAGGCAGAGGATTTGAGGTGCTGGAAATCTGGGTCCTCTGAAGAGCAGCCAGTGCTCTTAAACTCTCAGCCATCTCTCCAGCCTTTTCAGGTTTTTTGTTTGTTTTTTGAGACCTGGTTTCTCCGTGTCTAGCTCTGGCTGTCCTGCAACTCTCTCTGTAGACCAGGTTAGCTTTAAACTCACAGAGATCCACCTGCCCCTGCCGCTTGAGTGCTTGGATTAAAGGTGTCTGCCAAAATAGCTGGCTATTTTCTGTTCTTTCAATGCTCAAGACAGTCTTACTACGTAGCCCAGGCTGACCTCAAACTCAAGATCCTCCTGCCTCGACCTCCTGGATGCTGGACGACGGGGCACACCACCATGCTGGAGGGACTCTTGCTAACAGCATCACAGGGAAAAAGCAACATTTTATATGGGGACTGTGTTGTTGCTGTCGCTTCCTCTGGAGGAGGAGTCTCAGATCCCATCTGCAGCTGAAGAACCAACTTCTACAAAAACAAAGAGGGACACTCCCTCAATCAGGTTTTTTCTGCGGGTAAGAAGGGCCTGAAAACAAGCGAATGAAAATCCCTTTCCAGAGGCCACAGCACATCAGTGCAGGGCCCAGAGCACATTCTTCCCCTGGAGCCTGCTCTCTGTCAGAAGGCTGAGTCCATGGCTGGGAGCTTAATAAGCATGACCCTTCAATCCTCCTCCACAAGGCCAAGTTCAAAGGAGGCAAAGAGGAGGCTCAGGGAGGCTGAAGAACCAGGCAAAGCAGGGTGAAAGTATATAGGCTTCCATTCCTCTAAACGTCTCCCTCCCTCCTCTTCTCTCCCATCCCCCTCCCCTCCTTGCTTCCTCCCTTTCAGTTTTTGGTGTTGCTGTTCATTGGTTATTTTTTTTCTTTTGTTTTTTGTTTTATTGAGACAGATTCTTTCTGTAATTCTGGCTCTCCTGAAGTTTGCTTATAGACCAGGCTGGCCTGGAACACAAAGAGATCCTCCTGCCTCTATCTCCAGAGTGCTGGGATTAAAGGCGTGCGCCACCACTCCCAGCTTCCCTTTTCCTTTAAAAAGAGAAAGTTTTAATTGTTTTGGTATTTTAGCATGTATGTGTGTGATATATATGTAGGATGTATGCAAATATGTATGTACGGATGTGCACCTATGCATGCTCACAGAGGCCAGGGGAGCTTTAGCATGCTCTGCCTTAGTCACCTGAGACCAGGGTCTTTCACTAACCCTGAAGCTAGGATAGTATACTAGATGCTAGACAGATGCTCCTGTCTCCTCCACCACAGTCCTGGGATTACACACACACACACACACACACACACACACACACACACACACACACGCATGTTCACACATGCACACACACAAAACATCATGCCTGGCTTTTTAATTTGGGCATTCAAACTCAAATCCTCATGCTTGAGCAGCAAGTGCTCTTGCCCACTGAATCATCACCCCAACCCCTCTTTTTGTTTTTTTATATTGGTTGTTTTCAAACCGAGTCTTGCTGAGTAGCCCATACTGGCCTTGAACCTTCCATCTGTCTGTCTCTTAAATGTTAGAAATTGAGGGCATATGTCACCACAGCTGGCTCGGTTCCCTCCTCTCTCCTAGATGTAGTAAACAAAATGAGTAACTAAAGGCTTCATTCTGACCACGCCCAGCAAGGCCAACACCACCACCAATGTCACCATCACCACGTCTGCCTTTACTTTTCAGGACCTTCTGGAGACTGAGTGAAGGTCACACTTTTCCTGGAGCCCTCCCAGAATCCTCTCCACACCCAGAAAACAAGGCATATATTGTCCCTTTTAGAGCCTGGGAAGTGAGACTCCAGACAGTAACTCAGCTAAGACCACACAAGATGACAGGAGAAGGGCCAACGAACATTGCTTTCACTGGCCCTGTTCCTCTGGAATCCAAGAGAAAGGAAAGATTCAGTCGCAGCAAATATTTTCTGTCTTTTCTTTCCCCCTTATTCTGCCCTCTGAAGCTCCCAGTGCTGGAAATGGAGACCAGGGCTGGGCACACACTAGACAAACACTTTATTATGAGCCATGCTCGTTTACTGAAAGGTCTACCACTGAGCCACACCCTAGCCCCTCACTGGGGGATTCTAGGCAGGTGCTCTACCACTGAGCCACACCCTAGCCCCTCACTGGGGGATTCTAGGCAGGTGCTCTACCACTGAGCCACACCCTAGCCCCTCACTGGGGGATTCTAGGCAGGGGCTCTACCACTGAGCTACATCCCAGCATCCACATGGCAGCTCACAACTTTCTGTAACTCCAGTTCCAAGCATTTGACACCCTCATAAAGACATCTAGACAGGCAAAATACCAGTTTTAAATAAACATTTAAAAACAATTAAAAAGTGAGCCAGGTAGTGGTGGTGCACACCTTTATCCCAGCACTTGGGAGACAGAGGCAGGCGGATCTCTGAGTTCGAGACCAGCCTGGTCTACAGAGCGAGTTCCAGGACAACCAGGGCTACACAGAGAACCCTGTCTCAAAAAACTCAAAATAAAAAAATAAATAAACAAATAAAAAGTAAATAAAGTAAAAATGCAAAGGCGATTGTCTCCTAAGAAACCACAGCCAAGGTTGACATCCTCCACACGTGTGCATGTTCACCGCACACACACTCATATCGTGGCTGGGGAGAGAGGATGCTCTCCTGCCAGCATGCTTTTCAGCAGGCCTCTCAAAGATGCAGCTGCCTTTGAGTCATCCACACGACTCTAAGAAACCCCTCACCCATACTCGTGGAGTAACCCAGAGAATCTCACTGGCCGCTAAGCTAGACATGAGGAGTTCACGCTAATCTCCCTAAGAAAATCCATGACAACAAATCCCCAATGCCCTATAAAGAGCCAAGCCGGGATAAAAAGTCAGTCACACTCGGCCCCTCCCACGTCTGTGTCTCCATGCAAACTCGGGTGAGATTGATTGACCAGCGACTCTCTGAGGGGTGAGTCAGGTCGGTGGATTCTCGTCACACCTGTCCTACAGAGTCTGGCATTTCTCCTTCTGCGGGCTTCTGGAAAACTAATGACAGAAGTGGCTGCCACAGCCGAGGGCACCCTTCCCAGGACATATGACAAGGCAGCTTACTAATTAATGGGTGGCCACTGAGGGCTGTGACCCTCTGAGACATGCTACCCATCAGGTTTGCCAAGAAGGGTTGCTTGTCACACAACGTCTGGGACGTCACAGCAGGATCGGCCTGACTACAAGTGAGGAAGGGCAAGCACCAGCCTTCTGTTTTGTGTTCTTTGGATCCAGTGTGTGTGTGTGTGTGTGTGTGTGTGTGTATTCACATGCTTGTGCATTCATATTCAGGTGATGAGTGTTTCTCTATTGGGCACTATTCTCTTTCTTTTCTTTTTTTTTTTTAAATTTGATTTGTCAAGACAGGACACCTCCGGGTAGCCCTGGCTGTCCTGGAACACGCTTTGTAGACCAGGCTGGCCTACAGATCCTCCTGCCTCCCGAGTGTTGGGATTACAGGCTTGCACCACCACCACCAGGGTATCCTCTTTCTTTTGACGATGTCTTATACTGGCCTGGAACTATCAAAGTAGGCTAGGCTAGCCAGCAAGTCCTGGGGATCTACACATGTCCACCTCCCCAGCACTGGGTTTACAAGCCTGTGCCAACACCCTGAGCTTTCTTTTACACGGAAAAGCACTTTAGCGTCTTAGCTAGCCCCTGATTTTTGTTTTTTTTGTTTTGGTTTTTGTTAGTTTGTTTGTTTGTCTTAGGCAGGTACTTGGTATGTAGCCCAGGGTTGCCTTGAACCCCCATATAGTCCAAGGTGCATTTTGACCTTGTGCCTCCTGAGTGCTAGAATAACACACATGCCAACCCCTTCTCCACAGCTGGGAGCAAGCCTCTTGGCTAAGACCAAAGCTGAGAGCAAAGAGCAGTTGGACAATAGAGCGAGAGGCATCCTTGCTGCACAATACGCTCAAAGTAGCGGTGTTCATAAACTGCGAAAGGAAGAGGCTGCCCAGACATCCATCCGCAAATGTAGAGTCAGTTGCAGGAACAAATGGCCTATATCTGTGTAGCAGAGTATTAACCACAGAAAGCCATGACCCAGCGGATAAAAGCACTTTCTAAACAATGGAACGGACCAGAATTCAGAACCTCACCACCCATACCAATGCCAGGTAGGTGTGGCCGCCCACCTGTAATTCCAGCATGCAGGATGGAGAGACAGGGACTCCCCAGAGATAGCTGGCTGTCTGGGCTAGCCTAATCTGGGAGCTCTGTGTTCACATGCCCGGATGCCGAAGGTGGAGCGCAGTCTAGGAGATGCTTGACATCAACTTACATCCTCCACACTCGCAGGTACACGCGTGCACAAGCACACGTGTGAATATGAATACACACACCCGCCAAAAGAAAACGAAAACCAGGCTTGAGAGAGGATGCCGAATGGATCAACTCCAAAAGCATGCTAAGTGACAGCGCCAGACACAAAGACCACAGATTGTGTGATTCCATTTATAGGAAATAGCTGAAATAAGAAAATCCATAGAGACAGGGAGTGAATCGGCGGCTGCCAGGAACTGGGGCGGTAGAAGGAGGAAGTGGCTTTGGAGTGGGCATGAGGTTTTCTTTGTTGAAAATACTTGGGAACTGGATGTAACATCAAACTTAAGATTTTAACCAGGTGCTAAAACAACACCTGTAATTCCCAGCATCTGGAAGACACAAGGTAGCAGGATACATAGTGAGTTCAAGGCATAGCCTGGGTAGCCTAGCCAGTTTCTGTGTCAAAAGAGAAAGGGAAAGGAGCAAAGGGGGAATATCTCAGTGGGAGAATGTTTACCAGTTTGCATGAAGCCTTAGGTTTAGCACACACACCCCCAAAAAGCCCCACTACGGTAGCCCACATGCCCGCAATCCCAACACTCAGGAAGTATGGCAGGAAGTTCAAGGTTATGCTTAACTCCATATTCAGTTGGAGGTCAGCCAGGGCTACTCAGTCTCAAGCAGGAGGCAGGAAGTCGTGGAGATGACTGGATGGGTGAAGCACTTGCTTGCCATCCAAGTGTGGGTGCCTGAGCTAAAATCCCCAAAAACCACATAAAAGTCAGATGTATGTATCCCTATAGGGGTCACAGACATGGAAACGCCCAGGAGCTCATGGGCAGGGAGTCTGGGATATAAAGCGGTGAACAACAAAGAGACCCTTCCTCAAAAGAAAGCAAAAGGCGAGAACCATCAGCTAAGGTTGTCCTTTGACCTTCACGTGCACACTGTGATGTGCACACACCTGAGTGCACACACAAAGTAAAAAGGAGGATTGGAAGTTTAATTCAGTAGCAGGGCCTCTACATGTGCAAGACCCTGGTCCTTAGTACAGAAAACCAAACAACAGCATAATTCAGCCAGGCCCTTCCTTAGGGCCCTTGTGGGAGATCTACAGGAGAAAAATGTGGTCCAGGGTCTGGGGAAAATCTCTTCGTGGAGAAAGCTCAAGTTGAAGTGCACGAGAGGAAAAGTAGCTTCTGTGTGGTTTCTAATCTAGCGTTCAGTGCAGACAGCTCGTCCCGCTAATGGAAAGGCCATATCCGCTTCCTGGATGTTGTGAATGGGGTAAGACCCCTGAGGAAAACAAAACAAAACAACAACAAAACCTCTAAGAAACACCACTGATGGTACCCAGTCCATTAGTTTTCTGGGCGTGATTTCAGGTTAATTATTTATGAAGGGGCAACAAGAGAAGCAAGCACAATAGACAGCCTTCTTGTAATTGCCTGGTTTCTCAGAAGGAGTCTTAGTCTAGCAGGACTCCAGGATTAGAATGAAAGAAAACATCAAACAGTAAAGTAAGGGAAGCGTTTGTTCTGGTTTACATTTTCACATCACAGTTCCCCCAGAAGGCAGCTAGGGCAAGAATTCAGAGCAGTAACCCGGAGGCAGGAACTGAAGCAGAGGCCATGGAGGGTGCTGCTTACTGGCTTGCTTCTCGTGGCTTCTTCAGCCTGTTTTCTTATAGAACCCTGTGCCTCCTGCTCAGGGATGGCACCCCCCACAGTGGGCTGAGTGGTCCACAGCAATGGCTCATCAAGCACTATTTTTGCTGTTCTTGTGTTTTGAGGCAGGATTGATCTGTGTGGTCCTGGCTGTCTTGGACTTTGCTCTGTAGAGCAGGCTGGCCTTGAACTCAGAGAGCCCCCTGCCTCTGCCTCCTAAGTGTTGAGATTAAAGGCATGCGCCACCATACCAGCTTCATCAAGCATTATTAATAACACCAAATTATGGAACCCCAAAACATACAGCAGTTGGGGAATATGTGGGATAAATGGTATATCTGTATATTGCGTTATTATTGTGGAGGTAAGAAAGGAATTAAGAGAGACTACAATCAAAATGTGTTGTATATAATGCACTGAGAATTAATAAAAATATTTTTGTTCAAAAGTGAAGTGAGGCTAGTAGTGGTATACACCCTTAACCCTAGTACCCAGGAGACAGAGGCAAGTGGATCTCTATGAGTTCAAGGCCAACATGTCTATATAGCTAGTTTCAGGCCAGCCAGGGCTATATAATGAGGTTCTGTGTCAAATAAACAAGCATGATTGAAACAGGGCAGGGAGGATGGAAAGAACAGGAAAGATGGCTCAGTGAATAAAGAACCCTACTGCTACTCTGAGGAACTTAGTTCAACGCCAGGCCCCACATGGAAGAACTGACTCCTGTAAGTTGTCTTTTGATCTCGTACACACACACACACACACACACACACACACACACACACACACACCTCTAATTAGCCAACATACTAAGAATTAAAGAAGAAAATTAGGGGCTGGTGAGAGAGTGGCTCAGTAACCAAGAGCTCTTGTCATTCTTGCAGAGAACCTAGATCCAGCTCTCTGAACTCTCTTGAGACAGCTCACAATCAGGGAATCTGATGTCCTCTTCTGGCCTCCGTGGGCACTTTGCACACACAAGACACACATACATACATATATGTACACACATAGAGACATTAAAAAATAAACGCGTCTTTTTTAAAAAAAAGAAAACAAACAACTGCTCGTGACCGAACTGGGGAAGTAAGGGGATCAAAGGGAATATGATTTCCCTTCTGAAGCTTTCACATTCCCTGGCTCCTAAGTCTCCTTCAGCCAGAAACTGACTGCAGCTGGGCCAACAAGTCACCTACCTGATGTGGAGCAGATTAGATGTTGATTCTGAATACACAATAGCATAAGACTCCAACCTATGGAAAATTCCAGAGCTAAGAAAGAGGGAGGTGGATGAAACAAATTGAACTTCCACTTTTCAAAATATCACACACGTGACTTCTTAGGCTTCTTTATTATAGTACTAGGGGTTAAACCCAGAGTCTTGTGCTTCCTAGAACACTTGCTGTCACTGAGCCACATACCAGCCCCTCCCTGGGAGATTCTAGGCAGGGGCTCTACCACTGAGTCACACCCCAGCCCCTCACTGGGGATTCTAGGCAGGGGCTCTACCACGGAGCCACACCCTAGCCCCTCACTGGGGATTCTAGGCAGGGACTCTACCACTGAGCCACACCCCAGCCCCTCACTGGGGATTCTAGGCAGGGACTCTACCATGGAGCCACACCCCAGCCCCTCACTGGGGGATTCTAGGCAGATGCTCTACCACTGAGTCACACCCTAGCCCCTCTCTGGGGGATTCTAGGCAGGGACTCTACCACTGAACCACACCCCAACCCCTCACTGGGGGATTCTAGGCAGGGGCTCTACCACTGAGACCTGACCCACAAGTTTATCACAGAAGAAGAAAATATAATATAAAGGAGGAAAGGGGTCTGGGGTATAGTACAGCATGAACAAGACCCTGCATCAACTCCCAGTACCACATCAAAACATGATGTGATAGTACACAGTTGTTTTTGTCCTTGGTGTCTGTTTGTTTTGAGACAGGGTCTCACTGTGTAGCTCTGGCTGCCCTGGACTCACTATACAGACAAAGCTGGACTTGAAATCACAGAAATCTGCCTGCCCCTGCCTCCCAAGTGCTGGAATTAAAGGTGTGCACAAACCACTACATCCTGCTGACAGTGCACGCTTGTAATCTTACCACGCAGGGGGGCAATGCAGGAGGATTGTGAGGTAACGTAGCAACTTGGCTGCACAGCAAGTTCAAAGTACAGTCTGGACTACCTGAGACCCTGCCTAAAAATTAAAATGAGGAAAAGAGGGCAAGTCAGGCATGGCGGTACATACTGTTATCCCAGCACTCGAGAGCTATAAGCAGGAGGTCCCAGGTTCAGTGTTTTCCAGGGCTACACAGAGAGTTTAAACAGAGCCCATCAAGAGAGGGCAGGGGAGGAAGAACACAAGGAGGAAAAGAGAGGATTGCAATGTAATTTGAATATGATTTGTTTATTTACTTATTATCCCATCCCTAGCTACAGCTGACAACTAAAACTTGACATAGAGTTATCCATTTGAAATCCCAAACATTCTTCCTTAAGAGCAAAGAGTGGCGAATTAGAACGCAGCAAGAAATCCAGGGAGAGGACGTGATCTGCGGTTCGGCCCCTGGAGGAGGTTTCGTTTCCATCCCACCGGGCAAGGCTGCATCTTTGTTGATTCTGAGGCATAACTGTACTCCCCACATCTCAGCAAGAGCTACTCATTTAGGTGTGAAATTTAATAAGTGACACATTTAATTATAGATGTTGACTTTGCCTGTCCTGGAGGATGAAAAACAGAATGACTTATAAAACCCAAGACGAGGAGGATGTAGGGCCTGTGCCAGCTGGACCAGGAAATGCAGCCACCTACGGTTACATACTGAAGAAATGGAGAGGGCTTAGGATATCGCTTAGTGTTAGAGCACCTGCCTAGAATCCCCCAGTGAGGGGCTGGGGTGTGGCTCAGTGTTAGAGCACCTGCCTAGAATCCCCCAGTGAGGGGCTGGGGTGTGGCTCAGTGTTAGAGCACCTGCCTAGAATCCCCCAGTGAGGGGCTGGGGTGGTATCTGTCTAGCATGACACAGTTGTAGTTCAATCCCCAGTACTGCGTGGTTTCAGAAGAAGAAGAAGAAGAAGAAGAGGAGGACGAGGAGGAGGAGGAGGAGGAGGAGGAGGAGAAGAAGAAGAAGAAGAGGAGGAGAACTCATGTAGCCTAGGCTGCCCTAAGATTCACTGTGTAGCAGAAGATAACCCTAAATCCTAATCCTCTACTTCTGTTTTGCTTGTTTGTTTGTTTGAGAGATCTGCCTGCCTCTGCCCCACCCCCCGCCATGAGTGCTGGGATTAAAGGTGTGCCACTACTGACCAGGAAGACCATGTATTTTAAGGGGGAAAAGTGGATTTCTACTCATAAGAGAGGAAAGAACAGCTGAAAATAAAATTGTCCACCACATAGTATCGTGAGCATCCAGACTCAGGAGGCAATCATGTGGAGTCCGGAAAAGTCATGGGTGCACCATGTTATGCTTCTTCCCAATCACTTCTTTCTCTCATGACTCTGGAAATTCAAATTAACAGACTTCAAAGCCAGTGAGAAGTCACAAAGCTGCTCTTCAATTTATATCTCATCCCATGGACCACAGATGATATCTGAACCTTTAAAAGTTCTGACGGTGAGCGGCTGCCAGGATCGTGCTTGTTGCTAAGATTTCCAGCACCCTGCATAAGCCAGGCATGGTGGAGCACACTCTATTCCCATCACTAGGGACGTGAACACAGGGGAAGACAGTCTAGAGAAACCAGGAAGCTCTAGGTTCAGCAAGAGATCCCCGACGTAAGCAATCAAGTAGGATCTGGGTGTAGTGGTGCGCACGCCTTTAATCCCAGCACTCAGGAGGCAGAGGCAGGTGGGTTTCTGTGAGTTTGTGGCCAGCCTGGTCTACAAATCGAGTTCCAGGACAGCCAGGGCTGTTACACAGAGAAGCCCTGTCTCAAATAACAAAAGGAAGGAGGGAAGGAAGGAAGGAAGGAAGGAAGGAAGGAAGGAAGGAAGGAAAGAAGGATGGAGAGGCAGCAGGGTGGCTCAGTGGGAAAGGACTTGTCAAGCTGAACAAACTGAGTTCAAGCCCCTGCGTGGATGAGAAGAACCACAGGTTGTCCTCTAACCACACATGCCATGACACACATATGCTAACACTCATACATACACACGCACACATATGCTAACACTCATACATACACACGCACACA
>NW_004949125.1:3364571-3365211 GCF_000317375.1 Microtus ochrogaster | reverse complement strand
GCACACATATGCTAACACTCATACATACACACGCACACACACATACACACACATCACACACACACGCGCACACACACACACACACCAATAAATAAGACCAATGTAAAAAAAGAAAATAAAAATAAATTAATAAGGTGGGTCTGAGAGATAGCCCAGCTGTAACAGAGGACTTGAGTTTGTTTTCCAGCACCCATGTCAAGTAGCTCACACTCCATGTAATTCTACCTTCAGGGAACTTGACGTCCTCTTATGGCCTCTGTGCATGCACACCCCCACACAAATGTGCATATACACTCAGACATGCGCACATACACACCAAAAATAACAGTAAGTTACAAATGAGAGGGAAAGGCTGGGGACCTGGCTCAGCAGGTCTAAGCACACAGTCGAGGACCTGGGTTCTAATCGCCAGAACTTGTGTAAAAAGTAGCCACTCAAATTCCTACAATGCCAGTGTTGGAAGAAGCAGGGACAAGAGATCTCTAGGGTTTGTCTGGCCGCCAGAAAAGCTCCATGTTCTCAGAGAAATTCCAACTTAAAGGAATAAAGTGGAGTAAGAAAGAATAGTACACACCTGCACACATACATACAGAATAAAGTGGAGAAAGATAGAATAGCACACATACATACAGAATAAAGT
>NW_004949125.1:3363044-3364384 GCF_000317375.1 Microtus ochrogaster | reverse complement strand
CTGGCACCTGTATTCATGTGCACACCACACATGTGTACACACCACACACTCGGGGTGGGGGGGAGAGGAAGAGAGGAGGGAGAAAGAAGAAAGGAGAAGAAATTCGCAAGAAGCAAAGATTAAGTCTTCTGGGAGATTTGAGATCTGATGACACAGGCTGGACATTTTCACAACTGAAACTTGGCAATGAGCCAGCAAAAGTTCATCTGGAAGGTCGTGTAGCTAGAGATGCGTCACTGTATGCTTGGCACTGACAGAATGAGCTAGAAACAAACGGGTCATTCACACGAGGTGGGTGTGAAATGAGCAACCGTTGGGAACAGCAAGTGAATACTATCCTTCTGGGTTGTGGTTCTTATTGTTTTTTGGGGGGGTGCCTAGAGCCTCAAACTTGCTACATGATAAAGGATGAATTTTGATCCTCTTGTCTCCCAAGTGCTGGGATTACAGGCATGGGCCACCGTCCTTGGCTGACATTGTCTTTTAGGAACCTTGGAAGGGCCAACAAAATGGCATCAGCCACCAAGCCTTCTGACCTGAGTTCAATCCTTGGGACCCACACAGCAGAAGGTGAGAGCTGACTCTCCGAGGCTGTCCTCTGATGTCGCTACACATGCTACTGCATATGCACACACATGACACACGCATGATAAACAAATGTGACAAAATTAAAAGCCTTAGACATGGTGGTGCCCTTACACCCAGAAAACTCCATTTCTCAGAATTCAATTTTTTTAATTTATTTTTATTTTATGTGCATTGGTGTTTTTCCATGGGAGTTGGGTCCCCTGGAACTGGAGTTACAGACAGTTGTGAGCTGTCATGTGGATGCTGGGACTGAACCCAGGTCCTCTGAAGAGCAGTCAAAAAAATTACAGAAGTATGGATGAGTTTTTATCTCACCAATGCTCATGAAAGCATTATCCACAATGGAAAAATATAGAAGAGTTCTTCAAACACTAAGGTTATTTTCTATTTTAGTTTTATTTATTTGGGGGGAGGTGTCGAGACAGGCTTTCCCAGTAGCTATGGAGCCAATCCTGGAACTAACTCTGAAGACCAGGCTGGCCACGAACTCACAGAGATCCACCAGACTCTGCCTCCCAAGTGCTAGAATTAAGGCGTGTGCCACCAGCACCCGGCTAGTTGTATTTTTATAATAGATAAAGTTGTCACTGTGTTACTTTTCATATATTTAGTTTGTGTGTTTGCTTGTGTGGGCATACTCATGTGAGGGTCAGAAGACAAACTTGTGAGGTTGGTTCTCTACTTCACCTTCATGTGCACTTTTGGAATTGAACTCAGGTCGCTATGCTTGACAGCAAGTTTTTTTTTAGCCA
>NW_004949125.1:3359336-3362459 GCF_000317375.1 Microtus ochrogaster | reverse complement strand
AGCCCTGTCTCAAAAATCCTAAATAAGGAAATTAAAAGAAATAAAAAGTCAAGCCAGTGCTTACAAATATACCTCCATAAGCCTTTTTTTAAATATGATAAAATATTCTACAAAGCAATAAGTGAGTAGGAGAGATGGTTCAGAGATTAAGAGCACTTGTTGCTCTTCCTAAGGACCAGGGTTCAATTCCCAGCACCCACATGGCCATTTCCAACTATCTGTAACTCCAGTTCCAGTTCCTTCTTTTGCCTCTATGGGTACCAGGCAGATTTGTGGTGCACAGACAGACATGCAGACAAAACATCCATACACATAAAATAAAAATAAATCAATCTTGAAAAATTAAATAGTTGGGTGGTGGTGGTGCACACCTTTAATAGCAGCACTCAGGAGGCAGAGGCAGGCAGATTTCTGGGTTCCAGACCAGTCTGGTTTACAAAGTGAGATCTAGAACAACCAGAGTTACAGAGAGAAACCCTACCTCGAAAAACCAAATAAGTAAATAAAATAAAATAAATCTCAATATCAATCCAGGAAGATGGCTCTGCAGAAGAGGGTGGTTACTGTGCAAACCTGATGACCTGAGTTCAAATCCCCAGGACCCGTGTGAAAAGCCAGGCATGGCACCTGACACCACAGCTGGGAAGGAGTGAAAATGGGATCTCTGGAGCTTGCTGGCTACTAGCCTTAGCTCTAGGTTTAGTGAGACACCCTGTCTCAGGAAATAAGTGATAAAGCAGAACACTCACTGTCTCACCCTGCACCCTGTACATGCTTGGGTGTGAACACTTGCACAGACACATTTCCATACACCACATACACACACCTGTTCATACCAAAAACTTTCAAAGTTTTTTCTTTCTTTTTTTTTTTTTATGTTTGGTTTTTCGAGACAGGGTATCTTTGTGTAGCTTTGGAGCCTGTCCTGGAACTTGATCTGCAATCCAGGCTGGCCTTGAACTCAGAGATCCAACCTGCCTCTGCCTTCCAAGTGCTGGGATTAAAGGCATGCGCCCACCACCACCCTGCTCAAAGTTTTAAACACTAAATAAAAGGACTAATAATATGGCTCAGGTAACAAAGGAGCTTGCTGCCAAACCTTACAACCTGAGTTCAGTCCCTGGGAAGTGCAAGGTGGAAAGAGAGAACTGATTCTCACCAGCTGGCCTCTGACCTCCACGTGTGAGCCATGACCCTCAAACACCCCTACAGTCACACAGGTAGATAAAGTATAAAAAACAAGAGACTGGAAAGATGGCTTGGACATTAAAAACACTAGCTACTCTTCACAGGACCCGGGTTTGAGTCCCAGAACTCCCACGGTGGCTCAAAACCATCTGTAACTCTACCTCCAGGGCATCTAACATCCTCTTCTTGCACCCAGAGGCATCAGGCACACACATGGTGCACAGACATGCATGCAGGTAAAACACCCATATGCATAAAATAAAAACTTAAAAGGATAAAATAAAAACCCAGCAAGAAAAAAAAAAACCATGAAACTAATTTCCCTGTGCGTTTCCAGGGTCTCGACTTGCTGTGTTTTGGCTAAGCGTGGCCATTCCCATCAACTAAGAAGACACAGCCCCACACTGCAGCTAAAATCATGCTCTTTTGCTAGCGATTTAGTTTATGGATGTTATAAATATAATTGACTTGTAAAGGAGAGAGCACATTCTTTCAGAATCTGCATGTCTCTTCGGATGGGCTTAATTAAGACAAAATACTCTCTAAATAAAACGCCTCATCAGAATGCATGACATTTTTAGAACTTGAACACGACCATGGAAGCTTCGAGACACTAAAAAATATTGAAAGCAAGCATTCTTCTTTGTCAAGAGTCCCAAAATATGTCTTGGGATGCACGAAAATCCAAGACCCCAGAACAAAGACTCTGGACTTGATGTTTTAATACTCACATGAAAAAGACCAAGAAATATGACTGCAATCTGGATGAGACTGAACAAAACCTGGAAGGCGATCAAATAACAAAAAGAAGGACCTTTCAGTGTAAGAACTTTCAGTTTGATTAAAGAGACCTGAACGCTACAACAGGACAAAGCCGAGTAAGCATTTCAAGGTAAAACGTAACAGTGAGAGCTAGGGAGACAGCGCACAGTTAAAGTTTGGGACCCCTGGAACACACGTGTAATGGTGAGCTTTGTCCACTTGACACAACCTAGAATCACCTAGAGTCTCAGTGAGGGACTTTCTGTCTCGCATGGTCTAAGGGTACGTCAGTGGGGTACGGTCTTAAGTTAACTGACATGGGAAGAATCAACCCACTGTGGGTGGCACCATTCCCTAGGCTGAAGGGGCCCTGAACTGCATGAGAGTAGAACAGTTGCACTCTACACAAGCATGCAAGTGAGCACGCCCTCATTTCTCCCCTAAGATGCTCTTTGTCGTGGTGTTTTATCACAGCAACAGATGCCAGGTAGGCACAGCAACTCTAGTGCTCAGGAGACAAAGGAGCCTCAGGAGCAAGCTGGCTATGGAGACCAGCCACATAGGGTGAGTTCCAGGTTCAAATGAGAGACCCTGCCTCAGTGGGTAAGGTGAAGGAAGACTCCCAACATTAACCTTGGGGCTCCACATGCATGTACACACACACATGCAAACAAACATATCACACATGTATATCACATCCAAATAATACACAGGAAAGAGGAAAAAAGTAAAAAAAAAAAAAACCAAAACATTAAAAGGACATTTAAAAGGGTATCATGGGGCCAGGCAGAGTGGCCTTTCATTCCAGGCCTTGGAGGCGGAGACAGGTGGCTCATACCCAGCCTGGGCTATACAACAACATCTAGTCTCAAACAAAACCAATCAAGCAAGCAAACAAAAGTCATGGGCTGGGGATGTGGCTCTGTTGGAAGAGCACTGGACTAGCATGCCCAGAGTCCCAGGTTCTAGTCCCAGTGCTGCATACAACCGTGCACACCTATATCCTTAGCACTCAGGTGGAGGCAGAAAGATCAGGCGTGCAAGGTCATCCCTGGTCACGTGGTAACTTTGGGGCCAGTCTGAGCTATAAGAGACTCTGTGTCAAAATGTGTTTTTAAAAAAAAGTTATTATGCCGGGCGGTGGTGGCGCACGCCTTTAATCCCAGCACTCGG
>NW_004949125.1:3340505-3359236 GCF_000317375.1 Microtus ochrogaster | reverse complement strand
ACAGAGAAACCCTGTCTCGAAAAACCAAAAAAAAAAAAAAAAGTTATCATTTCCAGTTTTGAACCTGAAAAGGCTTTGTAGTGGTACGTTCAGTTTAATATGATGGATGTTGAAGATTTGCTATATTTTCTTTTTTTACGAGACAGGGTTTCTCTGTAGCTTTGGAGCCTATCCTGGAACTCCCTCTGTAGACCAGACCAGCCTCCAACTCACAGAGATCTGGTGTGGGAAGTCCTGCTGTTTATGGGTTGCTTTTATTGGTTAATAACTAAAGCTGTTTAGGCCTGTGGCTTAGCAGAATAGAGCTAAGCGGGAAAACTCTTCGATGTCCATCATCCACTTGAAGTAGATTGGTGCTGCCAGGAGCAGATGTGTCTCACTGTCATGAAAAGTCCTCAGTTTTTAAAACATTTTAAATGCCATGTTTCATAGGTTTTGAAAAGTTTGAAGATTATCTGACTGAAATATATTTCTATATGTCCAGAAAACCTAACTAACATGACTACAAACTTGATTATCATAGATGACTATTAATCTGTATTTTTAATTATATATTACATTTTTAAATGAGCTGCACAAGCACAATACCTTAATCAAGAACAGAAATATATATTCACAGTATAATAAAATTGACCTTAAATTTGTATCAATAGACCCAAGATCCATACTAATGCAAAGTATTCATATCTTTAGCATATCCTCCTTTAAATGTAAACAAACATGTATTGACAATCATTTAGGGAATTTGGGCATTGTTGTCTAGACTACTTCCTGCTTTTTGTTGGTTTAGCCGCATTTTTTTTCCTGAAGAGGCTCCTTATGGAGTTTGTTGGCCATTTGGTCAAGAGACTGCTATTGCCTGGACTGCTTGATGGTATGCTGTGTGAGCTGGACTTGCGGGACCCAAGGAAGGATGACTGCTGAACTTGCCTAAAGGTGAGACAGCCCCTCAGGGTTCCTGCTTCCTGAAAGAGTCTGCCAGACATTCTGCAGGATATGGAAAAAAGTGACTAACAAACTGCCAATATAGGTGGAACTGTCTTTGAAGTTTCCTGCTTCATGGAAAAGTCTGCCTGATACAATGGGCCTGTAGGCTGAAGATGGGTGCCTGCAATGTTACAATAGATCTTTGGGTGACTGTTGAGGCAGCATGATGTCTCTGTCAATTCTAGAATTTTAGAAGTTGCTTAAATGCACTTCCTGTTAACTTAGGTAATATTATATCCTTCTGGAGTCTTTGATGTAGTTGAAGAATAAGTAGTTATAATTATAGTTTTCCTTAGTTATGATAAAGATAAAGTATATATAAATATTGTAACTGTAATTCTTGCTTGATACCTGTTTTGTTACATGTAATTTTACTATATTAAAGTTAGACAGAACAGGGGAAATGGTGTGGAAAGTCCTTCTGTATATGTGTTGCTTTTATTGGTTAACAAATAAAGCTGTTTCGGCCAATGGCTTGACAGAATAGAGCTAGGCAGAAAACTAAACTGAATGCTGGGAGAAAGAAGGCAGAGTCAGTGAGAAACCATGTAGCAGCCACTGCAGACAAATGTCTCTGGCTACAGAGATCCGCCTGTCTCTGCCGCCCAAGTGCTGGAATTAAAGGCGTGCTCCACCACCGCCCCACTGTTTGCTACATTTTCTAAAGTGACTGAGCTATGTAAGGAACAAAGGATAAAATGGGTACCCCCCATCTCCTCCTATTTTCACATGTGTATGTATGTATATGAATGTGTGAGTGTGTGTGTGTGTGTTCTCAGGCTGATAGGGTTTTCCACCTTAGTAGACAAAACAGGGACTCTCAATCAAATCTAGAGCTCACTGATACACAACTAGTTTTGCTAATCAGTTTGCTGTGAGGATCCCTAATTCTACTTTCTGAGACTGGAATCCCAGGTCATGCCTACCCAACAGTCATAGATAAACATGGGTTGTTTGTGGTAGAACACATGATTGGCATGTGTGAGGCTCTGGCTTTCATCGTGGACACACACACAAGCATTCTGCTAATGAGGACAGCGATGTAGCTTGTTTGGTGGAGTACTTAGCACCCACAAAGCCCTGGGTTCCAACGGAACAAAACTGTGGGTGCTGCTGAACACCAGCAAGTCCAGAACCCAGGAGGTGGAGGCAGGAGATTCAGAGAACTAACAGGAACACCTGGGGCCTCTTACCTAGATTCCCTGCCCTTACCTCACTTCCAGGACCACTGACTGTCTGGTTCTGAGTTGTTTACGGATCTAAGAGCAGCTATGAGATTCCTAAGCCTGAGGTCATATTTCATTTCTCAATACGCCCATGAGCTTGCAAAAAGTTTAACGACAAATGTTGCGGTTTAGTCCCCTCTCTTCTCTCTGTCTCCGTCTCTCTGTCTCTCTCTTGTCTCGCTCTCTCTTGGTCTCTCTGTCTCTCTCTTGTCTCTCTCTCTTTGTCTCTCTCTCTCTGTCTCTCTCTGTCGGTGTGTGTATGTGTGTGAGAGAGAGACACAGACAGACAGACAAAGAGAGACAGAAAGAGAGACAGAGACAGTGCCTTGAGTCTGATTACCTTGAACTCTTCATCCTGTCCCCCCCCACTTTGTGTTTGTTTGTTTGTTTGTTTGTTTGTTTGTTTGTTTGTTTCAAGACAGGGTTTCTCTGTAGCTTTACAGCCTGTCCTGGAACTAGCTCCTGTAGACCAGGCTGGCCTCGAACTCACAGAGATCCGCATCCTGTCCCTTCCACCTCCCAACTGTGGTCATTCCAGCTCTGGGCCACCATACCAGGCTCACATCACCCAGCTTCGTGATTCATTCTTTTAAAAAGCAAATTTACATGCATCAGTTGACTGACTGATGTGAGGGGTATTGCCACAGCACACATGTGGAAGTCAGAAGACAACGTATGGGAATCTGCCCTCTCTTTCCACTGTGTGGGGCCTAGGAACTGAAGGCAGGTTGTCAGGCTTGGCAGCAAGTACATTTACTGGCTGAGCCATCTCCCTGGCCCTTAGAGTATTTTCTTAATAGGGGGTGAGGGAGCCCAGGGTCTTGTGCATCACAGGCGTGTGCTCTGTCCTGAGCTGCATCCACCAGTCCCGTTCTTAGAACTTGCCATCTAAAGTTCTCAAGGCCAAAAAGAGTTTGCAGAAAACATTTCAAAAATGGGTGGACTCTGTATTCAATGTGTTTCCCAATAAAGAATCTACTTTCTGTTTCCAAATATATCGAGTGCTCTGAGCATGACCACACTCTTGATTCTATTTTTTCCAGAGAGGGTTGGGCTAGAGTAGAATCAAATGAGATAAAGCATCTCATTATAGAATCATACATTTTCCTGAGGTATTTGTCTTTAATGTGATTTTAAAAACAACAGTTTCTTTTGAAACTGCCTCAGCCAAAGCTGGCTTTAAGCTCACTACGTGGTCAAGAATCACCTTGAATTCATCTTCCCGCTTTCACCTCCTGAGTGCTGAGGTTATAGGCACACACCAGGTCTATGGTGCATGCTGGGGATAGAATCCAGAGCGTCATGCACACTAGGTGATCGCCTCCCCGTATAGGATGTCAAGGAGGAAGGATGAATGGGGAGAAAGGAAGGCTGGGGCGGGGGCAATGAGGTACCCCTAATTCTAGAAGGCCATCCAGACATGCCGGGTAGGCAAAATGGGTGATTCAGGGTAGAGGGAGAAGATGGGGCGGAGGGCGGGGGCACAGGCAGAGAAGACCAGGCCTTTACAAGAGTTGGCTGGAGGGTGGGATCCTAGGCTTCAGTGGGAGAGCAGCTGGGAGGAAAGGCGGGGGCTCAGGGTGTACCGAGGCAACGCCAGAAGTCAGGTTGGAGGAAGGGAGGCCCAGGCAAGAATGCAGACTGTCATCACCGGATTACGAGTCTGGCCAAATAATCCTATTATCTGAACATATCACCCCAAGAGAAAGAAGCCAGACACAGACGACATATTACATGACTCCATTTGGAGGAGATGTCCGGAACTGGGAAGCCCACAGGGACAGAGAGCGTGGGGGTGGAGGAGGATCAGCACAGCAAGGCGTGTCCGCTTATCGGAGACAGGCTCCTTCTGGGGCCACGAAAATGTCCTGGAAGCAGACAATAGCAGTGGTTGCTCAACATTTGAAAAGAAGCAAGCATCATGAATGGTAAATTATATCAGGGTGCTGGACTAGAATTGAGGGGGCTGGGGGAGGCAGGAAATGGATGACTTGCATGGTGATGTGTGCCTGTAATCCAAACACTTGGTTGGTAGTGACAGCTGAAGGTTCAGGAGTTCAAGGTCAACCTCAGAAATATACTGAGTTTGAGGACAACTTAAGCTACAAGAGACCCTATTACCAAAAGAGAGGGGGGGGGGAGAGAGAGAGAGAGAGAGAGAGAGAGAGAGAGAGAGAGAGAGAGAGAGAGTATGTTGGCTGTTAGGAACTAGGGGGAAGGTATAGGAGCCAGTGTTTAGTTTCTGTTTCAAAGACGAAGAATGTTCTGTGGATGCTGCTGGCCGTGGATGCACAGCAGAGTGTGTTAAAGCCAATGGGCTAGTTATTTGGAAACGGCCTCAATGGCACTTCCCCCAACCCACGGCATAAGGTGTTGGATCCAGTGCCTTGTGCATGCAAGACAAACACCCAGTCTCTGTGCCACATCCCTGATCCCTAAATAGCACTTTTTACATCATGTATATTTTTACCACAGTTAAAAGGAAAAAGGACTTTGCTGGGGGAAAGTATGCAAGCAAGCAATGTGATGATTTTAACTTTTAAAATATTCTTCAAAAAGTGTATGTGTGTGTGCATGTGTGTTCTGTCACAAGTGGGGAGGCCAGAGGAGGGTGATTAACAGTCTGGAGCTGGAATTACAGGCAGACGAAAGCCACCGAGCAAGAGTGCTCGGATTTGAACCCAGGTCCTCTGGATGAACATTGCTCATAACCCCTGAGCCATCTCTCCAGCTCCTCCTTTTCAGCTTTTACAATTACAACTTTTAAATGGCATTGAGTTGTTTTACTCTGTTGTAACTATCATTTGATAACATGCTTACCTAGTATGCACGAGGCCCGGGGTTCCAACCCCAGCACTACGGTGTGTGCAGCTATGTGAGTCTGCACGTGTGCCCATGAGAGCGTGTGGGAGGAGTCAGTCCTCTCCTTCTACCATGTGGGTCCCAGAGATCTAACTGGGCTCATCTGGCTTTGGGGCAGGGGCTTTGTCCCCGGAGCCATCTCCCTGGCCTGCTAAGAGAATTTTTGAAACTGCTTTTTGGAGAAACGACTATGTTATAATTTACTGAGCCAGCCAGGCATGGTGGTACACAGCTGTGATCCCACACTCAAGTGGATGAAGCAGGGGGATTGCTGTGAGCTCCAGGACAGCCTGGACTACAGAGTGAGTAACTACCTCAAAAATAGATTAGATAGATATGGATATAAATGGTAGATATAGGTATATCATTGTGAGGAGTCCTTGGACCAAAAGCAGTCCATTCTTAGTTCATAGGAGAGGGAGGTAACACATTTGAACCAAAGAATTCTCCATTCCATGATGGAAACATGCCAAACTTTCCTCCAGGACATATGTGAAAACCGGAATATCATGCCTCTGTCCTAACTTGACAAATTATATTATAGTTAAAATATTTACTCAAGGGTTGGGTGTGGCTCAGCTGACAGAGTGTTTGCCTAGTCTGCACAAAGCCCTGGGTTCCATCCACAACACTATAGAAACCGAGCATGGGCGTGCGTGCAATTCTGTAATCCCAGCGCTCAGGAGGGAGAGACAGAACCATTATAAATTCAAGGTCATCCTTGCCGACATACTTAGTTCAAAGCCAGCCTGGGTTACATGAAACCTTGCCTCGAGAAAATTATTCAATCTTTTTTTTTTTTTTTGGCTTTGATTTGGTTGGGGGGAGTAAATTTTATTCACTATTACTGTGCATATACATTATGTGCACACGTGTGAGCATGCAGGTGGAAGCTGGAGGACTGCTTAGTCAGTTGTCTTCTTCCGCCCCGAAGTGGGTCACCAGGCTTACTCAAGTGTCTTTTCCTGCTGAGCCATTTCACTGCCCTGTTGTGTTTTGGTTTGAGACAAACTTGCACACTGCCACCCAGGCTGGCCTAGAACTCACGATCCTTCTGCCTCAGCGTCTCGGAGTCCTGGGATGGCAATTGTTAACTACATCTGGTGGTTTGTTTAAATGTTTGTCTTCATTAAAGAGGCTGATTAAGAACAGACTTTAAGGGGGGGGGGTGAGAACGCACAGGCGTGCGTGCGTGCGTGTGTGTGTGTGTGTGTGTGTGTGTGTGTGTGTGCGCGTGCGCGCACGCGCGCACAGGCATGTGTATAAACCAGAGGTCAACACTGAGTGTCTTCTTCAATCTCTCTTCCTCCTGAAGCTCACCAATTCAGGTAGACTGGCTGACCAGCAAGCCCCAAGGATCCTGTCTCTACCTCACCCCGCATTGGGATTGACGACATAGGCCACCACACCCATCTTTGAAATGTGTGCTGAGGATCTGAACTCAGGTCCTTGGGCTTGCCTAGCAAGCACTTGACTGGCTGAGGCAACGGCCCCTGAGGAAGAGCAGCCAGAAGAGGGAACCCTGCAGTCCAGCTCTCAGCGGGTCTCACAGAAGGGCCCAGGTGAGAGGGTCCGCAGCAGGCGTCTGGTGTAGCTGGAATCCATCCAAGTGGGGGAGGCAGGAGCACGGAGCACAGAAGCCACAGGGCCGGGAGCCATTGTGAGGACTTTGATTTTTAATCTAAGTCACAAGGGCAGTCAGGCGCATTTGTGCAAAACATCAGATCATTTTCCCACAAAGTAGCAAAGACACGATCCCGGAGTTCTGTTCCCAGGGTCTATGGGAGCTGGAAACCAGAGAGTTATTTTCTTTTGATGTTGAATCAAACCGGGAACAAGAGCCTCCTGGAGGAGGGCTTGGGAAGAGGTCACCGGTGTTAAGGAAACGTTATTTAAAAAAAAAAAATTGAATAGGGCACTAGCTCACGTGACTAGCTCTCAGCTCCAGGCTTGAGCTCTGTTAAACCTGGGAGCATCTAAGATAACAAACAAACCCGCACTTCAGGAGGGTTGGTGCCAGACCTAAGCGGAGCGTGAAATACAATGGGAGTGCGCCTGCTTATGCAAGATGAATGGCAAGCCAGTTTCCCTGTGCCTCTGAAGTCCGTGTGTATAACCAGATAATGAGGCACATGTTAGAAGACTAGAATAGACACAGCTTACGGGATGGATCCGCGAGTATAGATAGACGCTTGCCATTAAGTCTGACGACCGTTTGATCCCGTGAACCCACAAGGTGGAAGGAAAGAAATGCCTCTGGAAACAGTTTTCTCTAACCTCCACGTGCGTGCCATGACGAGGGTACACACACAACACACGTACACACACACTCCCAAAGCTGTCTGCTGACCTCCATAAACATGACATGTCACTCGTGTGTCCACATTCATACACAAACACTTCATACACACACACAGGAATAACAAATAAAATAGTCAAGTAGCAAAAGTAACTCAGATGTACATCTACAAAAGAGTGGGCAGTGCTGGTGACGCCTTTAATCCCAGCATTTGGGAGGCAGAGGCAGGCAGATCTCTGTGAGTTCAAGACCGGTCTGGTCTACAGTGAGTTCCAGGACAGCCAAGGCTACACAGTGAAACCTTGTCTCTGAAAAAGAAAAAAAAAAAAAAAACAGTGGATAAAAGAAATGTGTAGCCAGGCAGTGGAGGCTCACACCCTTCCTTAATCCCAACACTCTGGAGGCAGAAACTGATGGATCTCTTGTGAGTTCGAGGCCTGCCTGGTCTACAGAGTGAGTTCCAGGACAGGCTCCAAAGCTACACAGAGAAACCCTGTCTCAAAAAAACAAAACAACAACAAAAAAGTGTAACCATATTTGTTAGGTTCACAGATTTGAATGTACTTGGTCACCAGGGAGTGGCACTATTTGAAAGTTTTAGGAGGTGTGGCCTTGTAGAAAGTATGTCACTGGGAGGGGCCTTTGAGGTTTCAAAAGCCCAAGCCAGTCCCAGTGGCTCTCTCTCTTCCTGCTGCCTATGAATCCAGATGTAAACTCTTAGCTACTTCCCCAGTGCATGTCTGCCTGTGTACTACCATGCCCCTCACCGTGATGATAATGGACTAAACCTCTGAAACTGTAAGCCAGACCCAATTAAATGCTTTCTGTTTATAACGATTGTCATGTCATGGTGTCTCTTCACAGCAATAGACCCATACAATGTCAATCTAAAAGGGAGAAAATTCTAGCACACACTGCAATATAGATGAACCTTGAGGACATTAGTTTAAGCCAGTCACCTAAGTGTGGTGGTATACTCTGAGGATCCCAGCTCTGGGGAGGTGCAGTCTGCTGTGGATCACAAGTTTAAGGTCATCCTCAACTATCAAACAAGGTTAAGCCCAGATGGGGATAAACCTGTCTTTCAAACATGAAGAAGGGGCTGGAGAGATGACTCAACAGTTAAGACCACTGATGGCCCAGCTGAGCAAGATACTTGCTGACAAACCTCACCGCCCGAGTTCAATCCCTGGAACTCACATAAAGGTAGAAGGTGGAAAAACTGTCCAAGTTGTCTTCTGCTCTCCAGGTGTGTGGCAGGGGTGCACACACATTCATGAGCACAATAATAATAGTTTTTTCAAAAACCAGGGTTTGGGCTTGGTTTGGTTTGGTTTTGGTATTTTGCAACATGGTCTCTCTGTATAGCCCTCCCTGGTTGACCTGGAATTTGGTATATAGACCAGGCTGGCGTAGAATTTGGTATGTAGACCAGGCTGGCCTCAGACTCACAGAGATCCATCTGCCTCTATCTCCTGAGCGCTGGCACTAAAGACATGTAATACCTGACACAAATTGTTTTTTAAAATGGAGAAAGTAAATAAAAATGAATTTCAACAATTTCCTAGATATGGAATTGTTGAATTACTGTGTTTTGAGGGACTTTTATTCTTGTAAAATTCATGTTTGTGGTCACCGTTTGGAATATTTCATGTTCTTTTTAACACCAGAAAATTATATAAGGTCACTGTCACTTTGGTGACCTCCCTAGTATTGTCTTCCGAACCCTGCAAGATGTTTGTTTTGCTTGGAGTGTTCTCTAACTCTCATTGTATAAACTGTACCCGTGGCTCAAAGCTCAGTCATAATACTAACTGGAAATCCTTAACGACAACACAGAGGGCCAAATCCTGATCCCTGGCGTCTGGTTCAGCAAGGCAGGGGGAACCAGCAGTGGTGTTTTTCTGTCAGCCCAGAGGGTTCACAGATTGAGTATGCACTGTGAAATGGCCGTATATAAAGATGGCTCATGTCCTTTGTTTGTTTTTGAGACAAGGGCTCCAGAAAATTGAATAGTTTTTCATGAATTTATGTGTGTGTGTTTCTGTATGTGCACATCTGCGTGATTACATGTGCATTCCTGGAGGATGACCTTGTGGGACTGGGTCTCCCCTTCCACATTTACGCAGTTTCCAGGGATTGAACTCAGGTCATCAGGCTTGGAAGGCAGGCACTTGATCCACTGACCTATCAAGCCTGCCATCATATTCATTTCATCAAAGTTCTGCCATATAAACAAAATGTCATAAAATGCAGGGGAAGCTGGGATCCCAAAGCCCGCCTGGGTTACCTAGTGAATTTGAGGCTAGCCTGGGTAATTTAGTGAGAACTTGACTCAAAATAACAATGACGATGATGGAAACACAATGAACCATGCTGGTAGCTTTATTAAAAGAAGTCAAGCTGGTGCCGGGCTGTGGTGGCACACGCCTTTAATCCCAGCACTCAGGAGGCAGAGGCACACTGATCTCTGAGTTTGAGGCCAGCCTGGTCTAGTGAATTCCAGGACAGCCAGAGATACACAGAGAAACAGCAACGTTGTAACAGCAGGCCCAGCCAGGACACCACTCTTTCTGTTTCAGGGCTGGAGCACATGCCAGGGGGAGAGCAGTCTCCCACTGGGCCACGCTCCCTCCTTGTTAAGTTATTTTGAACAGTTTTTGGTCTCACAGCAAATCTCTATGTTATGACGGGAGTAAGCTGAGCAACTTCTTTTGAAGCCACTGTGGAGTTGTCCAATACCTCTAGGCTCAATTGTCCATACCTGGTAGAGGGCACGGTTAGACCACCAGCCATCTGGGAGGGAGAGTTGGAAACCCATGAGTTTAGGACCTCCTGGGGCCCTCGGAGATTATTAAACAATTTTATTAACTTCTCGTCCCTGTCTTTACAAGGTTTCTAGACAGCATATTTTACATACTTCGGATTCTCATAACTACTCATCATGAGTCATCTTTTTATGTGTGCCTGCATAGTTTGTGTTCCTGTGTGACAGTATTCATGCATGTGAGTGTGTTCTCAGGCGTCTTCCTCAACGGTTTTCCACCATTATGTAGACCAGGGTGGCCTGCCAGCTTCTGCCTCCTGAGTTCTGGAATCAGAGGATTGTACCACCACAGCCTAGATCCTCTTTATTTTATTAAGGTTAACTTTTTATTTTTAATTGTTTTTATGTTAATGAGTACTGTCCTGCATGTATGTATGTGCACCATGTACACACAGAAGTCAGAAAAAGGCATTGGATTCCCTGGGACTGGAGTTAAGGATGCTCCTGAGCGACCTTGTGGGTGCTGGGAATCGAACACCAGTCTTCTGCAAGAGCAGCCAATGTTCTTGGCCTCTGAGCCAACTCCCCAGTCCCTCTCCACCTTATTTTTTTAAGGCAGAGTTTCTCATTGAATCTAGAACTCTCCCATTTGGCTAGACTGGCTGGCCAGCAAGTCCCAGGGATCCTCATGTCCCCACCTCCCCACAATGGGATCACAAGGCCCAGTTTTGACATGGATGGGTGCTGTGGACCCAAACTCACATCTTCATGCTTGCACAGCAAGTTTTTTTTTTTAACCAAGTGAGCCATCTTCCAGCAGCCCCCTTTTTATTATGTCTTAAAATTATTTGTTGTGCATGTGTGTCACAGAGCACATGTGGAGATCAGAGGGTAACCTGCAGCAGTCAGTTCTCTCCTTCATCTATGTGGGTCCCTGGGGTTAAACTCCAGTCATCAGACTTGGTGGCAAGAGCCTTTACTGGCAGAATCATCTCAACAGCCCTGGGTCTTGTTTTTCTGAAACTGACTCTCATGTAGCCCAGGTTGGAATTGGTCTTCTTAAGTAGCTGTGGCTAGTCTTGAACTCATAACCCTTTGGCCTCCACTTCCCCAATGTGGGGATTTTAGGTAAGAACAGGTCCACCTTAGCCATTGTTCAGTGAACAGTCCAGTGGCGTCAGTATTCACAACTGTAAGCTGCAGTGGGCAACAGTCACTCCATTGGACCAACTCTAGAACTTGGTCATCTTTTCCAAGTGAAACTTGGTCTCCAACAAGTACTACCGTGGAACCAGGGAGTATGGCTCAGCCGGAAAAGGTTCAGCCTGCGCCTGTCATGAGTCAGCTATGCATTCCCACCAAGAACAAGTCATCGTGGAAGCCACGCCCCTACAGCTGTGTGTGGCTTTTAAGGATATCGGAAAGAAGAACAATACTGATGGAACCCGGGGTGGCAATGCACCGAGTTCCAATTACACTCACCAGCGGCACCACGAAGTCTTTAGGGAAGGTGAATACTGACAAAGGAAAGCTGAACCTGAATGGACTAGTGCGCATGCCTACCAAGACCCTGAGACTCTACAGGAAAAACACTGGGTGGTGATGGTTTCAGCATTTCAAGTTGAGGATCTAAAAGCTATTATTTGACTTACACAATCCTTTGCAGATTGTTAAAACTCCTTCTAATGGTATTGAGCCAGTAGTGGTGTGGTGTGAGAGGTCCAAGTGAGGGGACTAAACTGAATGCTGGGAGAAAGAAGGCAGAGTCAAGGAAAAGCCATGGAGCCACCGCCAGAGAAAGACATGCTGAAACTTTGCCAGTAAGCCACAGCCACGTGGTGATACACAGATTAATGGAGATGGGTTACTTTAGGATATAAGAGTTAGCCAGAAATACACCAAAGCTATTGGCCAAACAGCATTGCAAATAATATGGTTTCTTTGTGGTTATTTCAGGGCTGAGCAGCTTGGAACAAAGAAGCGGCCTCCTACAGCAGTGGTGGCTGAAGTCACTACTGGAGATGCCTAAATCAACTGTTTTAATAAACTGACTTAGGCCAGGCAGTGGTAATTAATTAAAAATAAAAATAAATATGATAGCCTGCAGCTGTAGTCCCAGCATTCCAACAGCAAGCTGGGAGGCAAAGACAGAAGAATCAACCAGAATCACGAAGGCTTAGCTACTCTGGAAGACACTGTGCCAGACTGACATGCTAGACCCTGCTGCAACAGGGTAGGAGAGACTCAACTCCTGAAAGTTGCCCTCTGACCTCCATATGCATACTGTGGCACACACACAATAAATCAAACTAAAACATTCAAAATAATAATGGAACTGTCGTCATGGAGTTGGAGAGATAGCTCAGTGCTTACTAGCACGACTGTCCTTCAGAGGACCCAGGCTCACAGCCATCCTTAATTCCAGTTCCCCAGGGTTAGACGCCCACTCTGGCCTCGTCTGGCAGACATGCAATTCAAATACAACATCCATCCACATAAAATGAAAATAAATAAAATAAAATCTTTAAGAAACAACTTCAGGATTTGGAGAGATGGCCAAGGGGTTAAGAGCATGCACTGCCCTTGGAGACGACCAGGGTTTGCTTCCCAGCACCCTCATGGCGGTTCCTAACTGTCCTTAACTCCAGTTCCTGGGAATCAGACGCCCTCTGCTGGCCTCCTCCAGCACCTGCAATGACACATTCACATACCCCCCACTACACACACACACATATAAATATACATATATGTTTTAAATAAAAGAAATCCACTGACTTTGTTTTTAGAGACAGGGTTTCTCTGTATAACAACCCTGGCTGTCCTGGAACTCTCTTCGTAGACCAGAATGGCCTAAAACTCACAGAAATCCACCTGCCTCTGCCTCCCAAATGCTGGGATTAAACGTATGCAACACCACACCTGGCTCACTGGCTTTTGTTTTAAATCAATTTTACACATTTCTAAAAGGAAACAATGTTCACTTGTGGCTTCTGAAAGCAAAGTTAGGACTCAGAGCCTATAGAAACTGGGGTGAAAACCATAGGAAGAAGACCCACGGGGCTAGGTGACTTCCAGGCACTCAGAAATGAACCATATTCATTGATCTCAACCAACTTATGTATGAGGGTAACCTCAAAGAAGTTTAAAAAAACTAGTTAATTTGTTGTTTATCTATTTCAGTCCTGGAGATGAAATTTAATGCCCTGTGCATGCTAGTTAAGGCCTAGAATACAATACTCATTGGAGCAATTTAGGCAGGTGTTCCAGCACTGAGCCACACCCCAGCTCTTCACTGGGGATTCTAGGCAGAAGCTCTACCATGGAACCACACCCTAGTCCCTCACTGGGGGATCTAGGCAGGTGCTCTACCACTGAGCCACACCCAGCCCTTCACTGGGGGATCTAGGCAGGTGCTCTACCACTGAATTAAGCCTACAACCAATTTGAGGGTTTTGTTTGGTTTGGTTGATTTTGCTTGTCTTTGTTTTTGTTTGGACAAGGTCTCAATCAAAGTTCAGTCTAACTTCAGTATACTATGTTGCCCAGACTAATTCAAGAGTCTGCTACCTTAGCTTCCCTAGTGCTGGGATTACAGCCATGTTCATTACCACACCCAGAAAAGCCACTTCTTACCTCAAACTTGGGGAAGATGGGTGGAGCAGCATGCACTTTGGGCTCAGATGAGCTCCATTTATCACTGATGAAGGTTAACTTTCTGTTTAAAAACAGGAAATCCTTTCTGTAAGGCAAAGGACACCATCACTAGGACAAAGTGGCAGCCTACAGGATGGGGAAAGGTCTTCATCAACCCCTCATCCAACAGAGGGGTTGATTCCCAAAATACATAAAGAACACAAGAAACTAGACATCAACAAACCAAATAATCCAATTTAAAAATGGGGTACAGATCTAAACAGAATTCTCAGCAGAAGAATTCCCAATGGCGGAGAAACACTTAAAGAATTGTTCAACATCCTTAGCCATCAGAGAAATGCAAATCAAAATGACTCTGAGATTCCATCTTACACCTGTCAGAATGACTAAGATTAAAAGCACAGGTGACAGCTTATGCTGGAGAGGATGTAGAGTAAGGGGAACACTCCTTCACTGTTGGTGGGAGTGCACACTTGCGTGGCCACTTTGGAAATCAGTATGGCAGTTTCTCAGAAATCTGGGTATCAATCTATCTCACAACCCAGCAATACCACTCTTGAGCATATACCCAAAGGACACTCAACCGTAACACAAGGACACTTGCTCAGTTATGTTCATAGCAGCTTTATTTGTAATAGCCAGAACCTGGAAACAATGTCCTTCAACCAAGGAATGGATAAAGAAAATGTGGAACATTTACACATGGAGTATTATTACTCAACGGTTAAAACCAATGTCAAGAAATTTAAAGGCAAATGGATGGAACTAGAAAAAAAAAATCATCCTGAGTGAGGTATCCCAGACCAAAAAGAGCAAACATGGTATGGACTCACTCCTAAGTGGATATTAGCTGTAAAATAAAGGATAGCTCCAATCCACAGACCCAGAGAGGCTCGGTAACAAGGAGGGCTCCAGGAAGGATGCTTGGATCTTCCAGGGAAGGGGAAATAAGAGGGATTTTGTGGGTGGGCTGTGAATGGGTGGGGATGAGTGGTCAGGTTGGGGGAGGGGAAGAATACTGAAAGAGGCTACAGGAAAGGGGGTGCAGTTTAAGGTCAGGTAAAAACCTGGCGCAAGGGAATTCCCCAGGAATCTACAAGGATGACACCAGCTAAGACACCTAACAATAGCTGATAGGTAGCCTGAACTGGCCAGTGGTCATCAAAGAGGCTTCATCTTACAACTGATAGAAACAGATGCAGGCCCACAGCCAAACATTAGGTGGAGTTCAGGAAATCCTGCAGAAGAGAGGGAGGATGGATTATAGGAGCCAGAGGGGTCAAGGACACTACAAGAAAACTCACAGAGCCTGACCTAACAACCAGGGAGCCACGTGGGACTGACCTAGGTCCTCTGTATATATGTGCAGTTGTATAACTTGGTCCTCTGTGGGAGTCCTCTAATAGTGGGAACAGGGGCTGTCTCCGACTCTTTTACTGACTTTTAGAACCCTATTCCTCATACTGGGTCGCCTTTCCCAGCCTTAATACATGGGTGGTGCTTAGTCTCATCGCAACTTGATATGCCATGCTTTGTTGATACTCATGGGAGACCTGCCTTTCCCTAAACAGAAACGGAGAAGTGGATTGGAGGGTGGGAACAGAGTGGGGGGTGGGGGAGGGACTGGAAGGAGAGGAGGGAGAGGAAACTGTGACTGGGTTGTAAAATAAATAATTTATTTTAAAACAAACAAACAAAACCCCAGAAACCGTGCTAGCAGCGAATTCACTACTCAGGGTTGCTCACAGCGAGCCTTGTTTTTCCTTCTGTGCTCCTCTCGGAGCAGCAACTCTGTGGCCTGCATTTCCCACGTTTGAGCTACTTAACAACTGGCTATTTTTGCTAATCTTTTGGATTAGTCTTTGAACTGCTAGAGACTCGCCGCCTTAAAAAGGAAATGTTTCTGCCTTAGAACTTCTACTCTGGTGGAAATAAGCATGGTCATTCCAAAAAAAAAAAAAAAAATGCTGCGTAAGTACCCAATGGTGTACCTCAAAATGGGTCCCAGCAGCTAAAAATAAGCCCTTCAGGGATAGCAAAACCTAGGCCAGGCGCAGAGTGACCAACAGACCCTTCTGGAAACAAGGAACCTCAAAGCCCAAAGGCTGAGCTGCTCTTGGCCTACTTTGATCTAGTACAAATACCAAAGCGGATGCAGATAAATTGTATATATAAATCAAAATGTTACCCTGTCCTTGATAAAAATGTTCAATTATAATATGTCACTCAAAAGGAAATACAGACTGTGCTCAGTGGTAGAGCCCCTGCCTAGAATCCCCAGTGAGGGGCTGGGGTGTGGCTCAGTGGTAGAGCCCCTGCCTAGAATCCCCAGTGAGGGGCTGGGGTGTGGCTCAGTGGTAGAGCCCCTGCCCAGAATCCCCAGTGAGGGGCTGGGGTGTGGCTCAGTGGATCTAGTGCAGTCTGGGTGTGATGGTGTCTGAATCCCAGCAGTTAGGAGATGGAGATAGGAAGATTAGGAGTACAACTCAAGCCTCAGTTGTGCAGCAAATTTGAGGCCATCCTGGGCCGTAGAATATCCCATCGTTTAAAAGAGGACACAATTCAATGTCTTGTCCTATGTGCATACAGTTGTGCAAACATCATTACACTCAAATTTAGGGTAGTTTCATCACCACCAAAAAACCCCTGAATATCTTACTCATCTTCCCATCACTCCTTTGGACTTTGTCCCAGACCCTGGCAACCTCTATTCTATTTTCCGTCTCTGTGGATTCACTTTGTCTGACATTTCATAGAAGTACAATTTTGCAATAGGTGACCTTTTGCTCCTGCCTTCTTCACACGTTTTCACAATTCAAGGGTGTTGCAGCATATATCAATTCCTCATTCTTGCTAGGTACCAAATGCTGGGGGTTCATCCTGCTGGGCAACATATCGTACCCTGAATATCCCTCTTCATTAACTCAGTGTGTGTGTGTGTGTGTATCCCACTTCATTAACTCAGTGTGCGTGTGTATCCCACTTCATTAACTCAGTGTGTGTGTGTGTGTGTATTCCACTTCATTAACTCAGTGTGTGTGTGTGTCTGTGTGTGTCTGTGCGTGTCTGTGTATTCCACTTCATTAACTCAGTGTGTGTATATGTGTGTGTATCCCACTTCATTAACTCAGTGTGTATGTGTGTGTGTGTATTCCACTTCATTAACTCAGTGTGTGTGTGTGTGTGTATCCCACTTCATTAACTCAGTGTGTGTGTGTGTCTGTGTGTCTGTGTGTGCATGTGTGTGTGTGTATGCGTGTGGGTATGTGTGTTTGCGATTGCACGTGCCTGGGCAGGAGGTCAAAGCTTGCCCTCAGGTGTGGTTCCTCAGGCTTTCTCCACCTTGTCCGCTGCCAGCAAGGCTAGGCTAGCTGGCCAGTTATCTCCGGTGATCCTCCTGTTTCTGCCTCTCCAGGGCTGGCTTTAAAGACGCACACTCCACACCTGGCTTTTGCACATGGGTTTTGGAGATCAAGCTCAGGTCCTCGTTCTTGTGTGCTTGTCTCGCTCATCCCAGCTCGGCTTCATTTTGGCATTTGTTTCCTTTTCTGGTTTTCCAGGAGCTCTGATCCCAGGCCTTGCGCAGACTGGGCAAGCCTTCTGCCACTGAGCTCCATCCTCCAGCCTCCTTTATTTCCCTCAGTTTCTCTGCTCCATGCCTTAGTCACCTTATGTCACCACTGCTAATCTCTACAGACTAGGTGGTGACTCAGCTAACAAGCATTTGGAGCTGGAGAGGTGGCTCAGCAGTTAAGAGCACTGGCTGCTGTTACAGAGGACATGGATTTGATTCCTAGCCCCCACATGGCAGCTCACAACCTTGTGTAACTCCAGTTCCAGGTGATCTGATGCCCTCTTCTGGCCTCCATGGGTACCAGGCACGCACAGGATGCAAAGACATAACCACAGGCAAAACATCCATAAAGCATTTGTTTCTCATGAATCTGGAGGCAGAAATTTCGAGATCAAGGAGCTGCAGTTAAGAGCACCTGTTGCCGGAGGACTTGAGTTTGGTTCCCAGCATCTACCCTGAGCAGTTCACAGCCTTTTGTAACTCCAGATCATAGATTCTTGTGTGTAACTGAGGAATTGCCAAGGTTTCCCAGTGCAGCAGTAGCCCCTGTGTTCCCACCAACAGCATCCTGGGACTCCAATCTCTCTGCATCCTCCTGCAAACTCCCCCTCACTCTCGGGTGAGAGCCGGTCTAGTGTATGCAATTTGCATTTCCCTCATGACTAATGGGGCTGAACGTTTCTTCCCTTGAGTTGGTTATAGATATGACTCATCTCTTGTTCCCCATTCATGCTGAAAGGGCAAGGGTGATTACAGCAGTCTGTATTTCCTCTCCCTGGACGGCTCCATAATCTTACAAACTTGAGAATGTCCTCTTGCCCCTCAAGATTAGAGAAGGGAAAGACTAAATCAGCCTGTGTCTATTATGTGGATGTTACTCAATCTTCTCCCTTAATCTTTGTGTTGATGCTGAGAAGATTGTGTGTGTGTGTGTGTGTGTGTGTGTGTGTGTGTGTGTGTGTTACAGTAAATGGAACACAGGGCTTTGCAGATGTTAGGCAGGCTCTCTGAGCCAGAGCCACATGCCCAGACACTCACTGAGGGATTCCAGGCAAGTGCTCTACCTCTGAGCCATACCCCTGGCCCTTCTCTGGGAGATTCTAGCCAGTGGCTCTACAGCTGAGCGACACCCCCAGTGATGGAGGAAGGTCATTGGTTGATTAAATAAAGAAGCTGCTTGCCCTGATAGGTTAGGACGTAGGTGGGAGGAAGAGAAAGTGAGGTCAGAGACTCGACACCTCTCCTCTCAGGGGCAGACGCCTCAGAGAGACTCGACAGCTCTCCACTCTTGCGGGCAGAGGCGAGAGCTCTGCTCTCTGAGGCACACGCGATGAAGCTCCGACCCAGGATGGACGTAGGCTA
>NW_004949125.1:3337456-3339143 GCF_000317375.1 Microtus ochrogaster | reverse complement strand
GCTAAAGAGTCAAGCAGTGATTAAATAAATACAGTTTGTGTGTTGTTATTTCGGGCATAAGCTAGCCGGACAGGCGGCCGGGGTGCGACAGGGGTAATGGGGACACAGCTCCTCCACACCTATTACTACACCCCCAGTATAAGGGTCTCTGTGCCGGTAGTTTTAGGTCAGCTTGACATCAGCTACTCGTTTCAGAAAGGGAAAGCTCAATAGAGAAAATGTCTACACCATATTGGCCTGTAGGCCAGCCTGTGGTGCATCTTCTTGATTGGTGATTGATATGGGAAGACCTGTTCACTGTGGGTGGTGACGTCCCTGGGCTGGTGGTTTGGGTTCTATAAGAAAAGAGGCAGAGGCGCCCCACCCTGCGCGCCTTCCCTCCTGCGATCGCTGCCTCTCCTGCCTCTTAGAACCTTCCTGTGGTCGTGGTCGCATCTCGCTGCTGCAGCCTCCGGGGCCACGTTCCGTCCTTTCAGCCTGAGACCAGCCCAGAAAGAAAAATAATTATCTTTTCTTGCTCGGTACCTATCTTAAAGCCATGAGGGAAATCGTGCACATCCAGGCCGGACAGTGTGGCAACCAGATCGGTGCTAAGTTCTGGGAGGTGATAAGCGATGAACACGGCATCGACCCCACTGGTACCTACCACGGAGACAGCGACCTGCAGCTGGACCGAATCTCCATCTACTACAATGAAGCCACAGGTGGCAAGTATGTCCCTCGAGCTATCTTGGTGGATCTAGAACCCGGGACCATGGACTCCGTTCGATCAGGTCCTTTTGGCCAGATCTTCAGACCAGACAACTTTGTTTTTGGTCAGTCTGGGGCAAGCAACAACTGGGCTAAGGGTCACTACGCAGAGGGAGCTGAGCTGGTTGACTCCGTTCTGGATGTGGTGCAGAAGGAGGCAGAGAGCTGTGACTGCCTGCAGGGCTTTCAGCTGACCCACTGTCTGGGTGGAGGCACGGGCTCTGGCATGGGCACCCTGCTTGCTCATCAGCAAGATCCGAGAAGAGTACCCTGACCGGATCATGAACACCTTCAGCGTGGTGCCTTCACCCAAAGTGTCCGACACCGTGGTCAAGCCCTACAATGCCACCCTCTCTGTCCATCAGCTGGTCGAAAACACCGATGAGACCTACTGCATTGACAATGAGGCCCTCTATGACATCTGCTTCCGTACCCTCAAGCTCACCACGCCAACCTACGGAGACCTGAACCACCTCGTCTCTGCCACCATGAGCGGTGTCACCACCTGCCTCCGCTTCCCGGGCCAGCTCAATGCTGACCTCCGAAAGTTGGCTGTCAACATGGTGCCCTTCCCGCGTCTCCACTTCTTCATGCCCGGCTTTGCCCCGCTCACCAGCCGTGGAAGCCAGCAGTACCGGGCCCTCACTGTGCCTGAACTTACCCAGCAGGTCTTCGATGCCAAGAATATGATGGCTGCCTGCGACCCCCGCCACGGCCGATACTTTACTGTCGCAGCTGTCTTCCGCGGGCGGATGTCCATGAAGGAGGTAGATGAGCAAATGCTCAACGCACAGAATAAGAATAGCAGCTACTTTGTGGAATGGATCCCCAACAATGTCAAGACGGCGATCTGTGACATCCCACCCAGAGGCCTCAAGATGGCAGTCACCTTCATCGGAAACAGCATGGCCATCCAGGAGCTCTTCAAGAGCATCTC
>NW_004949125.1:3332577-3336256 GCF_000317375.1 Microtus ochrogaster | reverse complement strand
TTCAAAACTTTGAAGAAAGAAATTGAAGAAGACACCAGAAAGTGGAAAGATCTCCCATGCTCTTGAGTAGGTAGAATTAGCATAGTAAAGATGCAATCTTACCAAAAGCAATCTACAGATTCAATGCAATGCCCATCAAAATCCCAGCAAAATTCTTCACAAGACCTTGAAAGAACAATACTCAACTTCATATGGAAAAACAAAAAAAACCCTGGATAGCCAAAACAATCCTGTGCAACAAAAGAACTTCTGGAGGCATCACAATCCCTGACTTCAAACTCTACTGTAGAGCTACAGTACTGAAAACAGACTGATATTGACATAAAAACAGACAGGAGGAAAAATGGAATTGAATCAAAGCCCTGGATATCAGTCCACATACTTATGAACTTTTTGATTTTTGACAAAGAAGCTAAAAATATAAAATGGAAAAAAGAAAGCATCTTCAACAAATGGTGCTGGCATAATTGGATATCAACATGTAGAAGAATGCAAATAGATCCATATCTATCACCAAGAACAAAATTCAAGTTCAAATGGATCAAAGACCTCAACATAAAACCAACCACACTAAACCTCATAGAAAAGAAAGTGGGAAGTACACTTGAACACATTGGCACAGGAAACCACTTCCTAAATATAACTCCAGTAGCACAGACACTGAGAGCAACAATTAATAAATGGAACCTCCTGAAACTAAGAAGCTTCTGTAAAGCAAAGGACATGGTCAACAAGACAAAATGACAGCCTACAGATTGGGAAAAGATTGATTTCCAGAATATACCAAGAACTCAAGAAACTTGACATCAAAAGAAAAAATAACAAATAAAAAACATGGGGTACAGACCTAAACAGAGAACTCTCAATAGACAAATCTCAGAGGACTGAAAGACACTTAAGGAAATGCTCAACATCCTTAGCCATCAGAGAAATGCAAACCAAAGCAACTCTGAGATTCCATCTTATACCTGTCAGAATGGCCAAGATCAAAAACACTGATGACAGCTTATGCTGGAGAGGTTGTGGAGTAAGGGGAACACTTCTGCATTGCTGGTGCGAGTAAAACTTGTACAGCCGCCTGGAAATCAGTATGGCTATTTCTCAGAAAATTAGCAAACAATCTACCTCAAAACCCAGCAATACCACTGTTGGGTATATACCCAAAGGATGCTCAATCATACCACAAGGACATGTGCTCAACTATACTCATAGCAACACTATTTGTAATAGCCAGAACCTGGAAACAACCTAGATGCCCCTCAACTAAAGAATGGATAAAGAAAATGTGGTACATTTACACAACAGAGTACTATACAATGGTAAAAAATAATGACATCTTGAAATTTGCAGGCAAATGGATGGATCTAGCAAACACTGTATTGACAAATATAATATGTATTCACTTATAAGTGGCTTCTAGACATAAAGCAAAGAAAATCAGCCTACAGACCACAACCCTAGAGAACCTAGAAACAAAAAGAGGACCCTAAGAGAGACATACATGGATTTACATAGGAAGGTGAAAAAGACAAGATCTCCTGAATAAATTGGGAGTGTGGGGGTCACGGAAGAGGATAGAGGGAGAGAGAGGAGGAAGGGGGGAATGGAGAAAATGCATAGTTCAATAAAAACAACGAACAAACAAACTAGAAAGCAGGCAGAGAAAGCACTCTTCCATAGCCTCTGCATCAGTTCCTGCCTCCTGGTTCCTACTCTGACTTCCCTTAGTGCTGGACTGTGATGTGGAGCTAGTAGCCAAAATGGACTCTTTCCTTCCCAGGTTACTTTTTCTCATTGTGTTTTAGCACAACAGTGGGAGCCCTAATTAAGACAGTCTCCTTATGTAGCCCAAAGTGGCTTCCAACTCCCGCCTAGGGAAGTACTGGTACTACAGGCGTGTGCCACCACACCTTACAAACAAGGGAACGGAGGTGAGGTCACTGATGTAGCTGCGGGTGAGTGTTCAGCTGAGATGCAACCCCGCGGATAAGAGTCTGGTAACCTTGTGATCTAGCCCCCACGGATCCCTGCAGTAACAACACAGGAGTCTGTGGTCTTGAGTCTGCATGACGCATCCCCACAGGCTGTCATTTAGATATGATTCGTCTCCAAAAGCCCGTGTGTTGGAGAGTTGGTCTCCAGAATAGTAGCATCGGGAAGTGCTACATCCTTTAAGATGTTGGGCTAGTTGGGGGGGGGGGTCCTTGATCACAAAACAGTCCCTTCAGGTGCCATTTCCTGGGAAGAACTGAATACTCTAAGATAGGAGGCCTAGACCTTTAGACCCATAGACACATCTATAGATGCATGGGGGTATTGTGACGGTCAGCTTTATCAACCTGGCACAACCTAGAATCATCTGGGATGAGAGTCTCACTGAGGGACTATCACCTTGGGTTGGCTTGGGAGCATATCTGGTGTGTGTGTTGGGGGGGTTGTCTTAAGCTAACAGGTGTGGCCAGTATAGGTGGCACCATTCCCTAGGCTAGAGAATCCCAACTGTTCCAAGAGTGTAGGAATCAAGCTGGGCAAAGGAAACACACAGGCTTTCATTTTCATGCTAAGTCTTCCCAATAATCCACTGTTTGATTTGATTTAATACCTCCACTTAAT
Source organism: Microtus ochrogaster (assembly GCF_000317375.1). NCBI lineage: Eukaryota > Metazoa > Chordata > Mammalia > Rodentia > Cricetidae > Microtus > Microtus ochrogaster. The sequence goes on along the minus strand of NW_004949125.1, from coordinate 3,333,643 downwards.
AGCTAATCCAATTAATGGAGATTTTTCTCCATCTGTCACCGTAAGTAACTGAGGCATTGCTTGCATTAGACTTCCTAATGAGGGCTGGCAAGGTGGCTCAGCCAGGAAAAGTGCTTTCTACCAAGCCTGATGATCTGAGCTGGACACCCCAGACCCAACTGACTCCAGCCAGCTGTCCAGTGATTTCCACGTGTGCCTCCCAACCCAGATAAATACGTGAGAAAAAGGAAAAAAGAACTTAATCGTGGATTGCTTGAGGCATCAACGTGAAAATGGCTTCTAAGGGGGCTATTTAGAGAAAAGAGAGGGACCCACTGGACCAGGGAGAAAGGCTCAGGAAGGGTCACAGTAATAGGAGGTGGTGGGGTGAAAATGGCACCTACAGATGAAACCATCATGAGGCTTGGAGGTATGGCTCAGTTGCCGGAGTGATTGCCTAGTGTGCACAAAGTCCCGGGTTCAAATCCCAATATCTCATAAAATGGGTCTGGTGATACACACCTATCATCATAGCGCTCAGGAGGCGAAGGCAGGAGGATCAAGAATTCAAGGTCATCCTCGGCTACATAGTAAGTTTTAGGCAAACCTGGGCTACAGAAGACCCTGTGGGAGTGGGGGAAGATCTAGGTATGGTGGTGCACATTTTCAGTCCGCGCACTTAGAAAACAGACAGGCATCTCTGTGAGTTCCAGGCTAACCCCTACATAGAGAGCTCTAGGGCAGCCAGGGCTATATTGTGAGACTGTCTCAAAAAGGAAGACTAGGAAAAGAAGAATAGAAAAGGACTTCATTTTGTTGCTAAATTAATAAAATAAGACTGAACTCTCATTAGTCTCAGTTTTTTCCATGGTGTGTGGGGGGGTTAGGGTGTGTGTGTGTGAGGGTGTGAGGGTGTGTGTGTGAGGGTGTATGTGTGGGTGTAGGTGCATCTATGTATCTGTGTGAGGGTGTGGGTGTATTGTATGTGTGTGTGAGGGTGTGTGTGTATTGTATGTGTGTGTGAGGGTGTGTGTGTGGGTGTAGGTGCATCTATGTATCTGTGTGAGGGTGTGTGTGTGAGGGTGTG
>NW_004949125.1:3326700-3332355 GCF_000317375.1 Microtus ochrogaster | reverse complement strand
TGTGTGAGGGTGTGTGTGTATTGTATGTGTGTGTGAGGGTGTGTGTGTCTTCATACTTGGGAAGGAATCCAGTGTCTCATGTGTGCTAGGTATTCATTCGGCCACTGAGTCACACCCCAGATCTTTGTTTTACGAGCCACCTGATGTGGGTGCTGGGATCTTAATTCCAGTGCCCATGATAGAACACAAAGTACTTTTAACCAGTGATCCATCTCTTCAGCTCCCCACACACCAACGCTTATTTGTTGAGACTGAGTTCTCAACTCTACTGCCCAGACTGGCCTTGAATTCACAGTATTGTCTCTGCCTGAGCTTCCAGAGTACTGGGACCACAGGCAGTACCCTATCTCACACAAGTTGGAAGGTGAGGATGGCTCTGATCTCTACACACATACCAAGGCACAAGAGCATGTGTGTGCATACATGAACACATGCACACACACCTTTTAACAAGAGCTTGAGCTATAGCTCACCACTTGCCTAGACTCCTCCAGTGAGGGGCTGGGGTGTGGCTCAGTGGTAGAGCACCTGCCTGGAATCCCCCAGTGAGGGGCTGGGGTGTGGTTCAGCGGTAGAGCCCCTGCCTAGAGTCCCCCAGTGAGCGGCTGGGTAGCTCAGCAGTGGAACACTTGGTGCGATTGTTAGTGACAATCATCAATTAGCATCACCTGGAAGATGAACCCCTGGGCATCTGATCACCCCTGTGGGAGGCTATCTTAACCGTGTTAGTTGGTGTGTAAAGACACATCTTTGCTGTGCGAATTTATTCTGCCAATAGTTTTGGGTGCCGACCTTAGGGCGTGGCCTTGGCTGCTATGTGACAACTGAAAAGCCAGAGAGAGAGCCCTAACTCTCTTGTCTGGTTCATGCTTGGTGCAGTTGGAGACTCAAAGGGCCAAGAGGCAGCACAGGATCAGCAGCGGCATCAGCCTTACTCTGTATCTGTGAGTTTGTCTTTTCATCGCACCCTTTAATAAATCGATTTTTATACCTTTGTGAGAGTGCGCTTCACGCCTTGATTGTGGGCCTGACCATTTCCCAGGCAGGGATCCTGCATGTGAGGAGGAGAGCAGACTGAGCCTGATGATACACATGTGCCGGGTCTTCTAAGACTGTGAAGTGGCCAGCGGCCTCAGCGGCTTCAAGCCTGGATGCACCGCCATCCCCATCAGAATGGACTGTGCCTTGAGTCACGACCTAAAATAAACCCTTTTTCTAATATCCAATTTTATCATAGCACTAAGAAAAGACACTAGGGTTGGAGAGATGTCTCAGAGGTTAAGAGCACTCGCTGCTCTTCTAGAGGACCACGTTTCATTCCCAGCAGCCACGTGGGATCTCCAAACTACCTGTTACTCCTGTTATGTTGGGGACTCAGGGCCCTTTTCTAGCCTCCTAGGGCACTCGGCATACATATGGTACACAGACATATGTGAAGGCAAAGCATCCATCCATATAAAGTAAATTAGAAAAAAAAACACTTGGGTTAGAGAGATAGTCACAGTTAAGAGCATTGACTGCTCTTGCCGAGGACACGTTTGGTTCCCATCACCTACAAGGCAGCCACAACTGTCTATAACTCCAGTGCCACTGCCACGCCATCTTCTTTCCCCCACAGAGCCCAGGCAGGCACATGATGCACATACATACATCAAAGCAGACACTCATGTACATTACAAACCAAACTTGAAAAAAAGAATAAGAACTAAGAAACCCAGCATGCATTGCTTCATGCTCAGTTCCCAGCACCTAAATCATACAGTGGCAAAGGTGTCCTCCAGAACAGAAATGGGCTGGTGCAACAGAAGCCTCCACTCGAGATGGTAGACACATCACTAGCAAGTGCAAGAGCACTTCCAACATCTTCCCCACGCCTCCCAGCCACGAGAACAATCCTGGCTGTGCACACGGCTGTATGTTAACAACTGATTTCCTTCCGAGGCGCACCCCTGTCTCCTTCATCTGTTTATTTTAGAGCCTGGCACGCTGTCTCAACGAAGTAAAAATATTCCCTGGAAATCCAAAACGACTACTGTAGGCTATTCCAAGACCTGACCTGTCTGCTCCACTCTGGCAATACAATTCTTATTTGCACACGAGGCCGGCCAGCCAGCCAAAGGCTCTTGCCCGCTCTAACCTTGTTTGAAGATTTGTTAGAGATGAGACAGGGTCTCAGGCTTTAACCTAGGCTGTCGTATAACTCAGTATGTAGTCCAGGCTGGCTTTGACTCCTTGAGCCTCCCAAATTCCAGGATTATGGGAGTGAGGCACCACGTCCCATGTCTGCTCCGATCATTTGAAGGGAGCTAATGTGTCCCTAGTGATGGCTGACCTCATTGTTTACAGGAGCCTTGCAGAGCCCAGGACGGAGTCCAAGCAGATGGGAAGCTCCATTACTAATATTTGTGCTGACTTTGTTTATGAAGCGGACACATCCCAAAGCACCCAGCTCTGGCAATGTTAACATCATCTTCCTCTTCGTGGGTGTGGGCGGGAGGATCGCCTTGCTATGGATCCCAAGCTGACCGTGAATTCACATCCTCCTGCTTCATTAATCCTCTCGGGTACTGTGATGACCAGGGTGTACCACCATGCTCAGCATGGACAGCATCCTAACCTCTCAGGACATGCTTCAGAAGAGCAATACGGTGGTACAAGGCTGAGATTCCAGTACTTGGGAACTAGAGGCAGGAGGATCAATGCTAGTCTTGGCTATGTAGAGTTTGAGGCCTTCCTGAGCTACAGGAGCTCTCAAGGAGAACATACTGGGGCTGGAGAGATGGCTTAGCAGTTAAGAGGGGTACTGCTCCTGCCAAGGACCCAGGTTCAATTCCCAGCACCCATGCTGGGAAGTAGCAATTACAGTTGCCTGTAACTCCAGTTGCAGAGGATCCAAGCCTTGCACAGGCCCCTGTACTCAGCTGCACACATCTATGCACAGACACACTCTGTGACTTAATCTCCGCTGACTACGTCTAGAATCAACTAAAATCCAAGATGCTGGGCACTCCTATGAGGGATTTTATGCTTCGGATCATTTGAGGTGGAAAGACCCATCCTAAGTCCTGGCCACACCTTTTGGTGACAGCCCACATCAAAGGCCATAGAAGAAGGAAGGTTTTTGCCTGCTCGATCCCACTCTCGCTGGCACGTTCATCCACCCTGCTGCTGAGCCATTCCTTGGCTGCCGTTAGAACTGACTTCTTTCGGATTCTAGCATAGACTGAAGACCAGCAGCTCTAGGAATCCTCCGGGACTCCAGCAACAGATTAGGATTCTGAGACAGCCAGCCTTGTAGACTGGATTTTCGGCCTTTCCATCGCAAGGCAGACATTATTGGACTACCCTTTTCTCACCCTGTAAGCCATTCTAATAAACCCCCTTTACAACACACACACACACAGACACACAGACATACACACAGACACACACACAGATACACACACACAGACACCCACACAGACACAAAGACACACACAGACAGACACACAGACACACACAGACACACTCACACACACACACACACACAGATACACACACACAGACACCCACACAGACACAAAGACACACACAGACAGACACACAGACACACACAGACACACTCACACAGACACACACACAGATATACACACACAGACACCCACACAGACACAAAGACACACACAGACAGACACACAGACACACACAGACACACCCACACAGACACACACACACACACACCAGTCATTCCATCACTTCTGTTCCTTTAGAGACCCTGACTAATTGCTCACACACATACTTGAAAGTAAATCTTTTTTCTTTAAAAAAAAAAAGAATATCCTATGCTTTTAGACAGATTAAAAAGCCTTTTTAGAGCTGGCGTGATGACTCAGTAAAGTCCTTGCTATGAGGAACGAGGACTTGAGCTTGAATCCCAGCACTCACATCAAAGCTGGGCTTGGCCTTGCGCACCTGTAATCCTAGCTCTAGAGAGGCAGAGACACGAGAATCCCTGGGACCCGCCGGTCAGCCAGCCTAGCAGAATCGGTAACTCCAGGGACAAACCCTGCCTCAAACAAGTGGAGAGTGGTTAAGGAAGATGATGTCCTCTATCCTCCATACACATGTATGGGATACATACATCTCTATCACACACACACACATACACGCACAAGAGAAAAGACCTTCTAGTCAGGGCCCTAATATTCTACAGGGGAATGGGAACGAAAAGGAAAACCCTTCCCTGCCCAACTCCATCTCCAGGGGACTTCACAGGCCTGGCCGGAAAACCTCACTTCCTGCCTCTGACTATAAGAAGCATTATGTCACATGGGGAATGTTCCAACGCCTATTTTTGGGAAAGGAGGTAATATTGGAGGCAATGAGGGGGAGGCCAAGTTCTGCTTGGAGCTGGAAGATGCCCAAGAGCGCCTTAAGACGTCTTGCAGGTCCAGGGGGACAGCTACTTTAAAGTCCTGCCTCCCTGCCTTGGGCATCAGCTCTCATATTTTGAGTCTCCAGTGGCTCTGGTGGGGGACAGTACAGGATGTTCTCATGAATCATTCCAGATTTGATGAACTGTCCCAGAACCAATGCCAAGGTCAAGTTTGAAACCTGAATATGGATTTCATCTGGAGTGTGCTGAGGGTAGCTGGCTCTGCTGCTAGAGGTTGCATGTTTGGGCTGCAGCAGAATGAAAAACACTGTCTCAGATGCTGGGAGTGCAGGCCTAGACTAGCCCAGTGAGGAGCTGTGTGCATGGCTCAGCAGGAGAGCCCTTGCCTGGCATGCATGGGGTGGAGGGTGGATTGGAGGAGCTAAGGAAGAAGGATGGGGCTGAGGAAATGGCTCAGTAGTTGAAGGACTTAGTGCTCTTACAGAAAACCTGGGTTTGGTTCCCAGCATCTACATTGGGTAGCTCACAACTGTTTGTGACTCCAGTTCCAGAGATCCAACACCCTCTTCTGGCTTCCACGGGTACCCACATGCACACACATGCATACATACACACACAGAAATTTGTTTTAAATAACAAAATATGAAAGAAAGGGACCAGGCACTGTTGGTGCCCATACCTTTAATCCCAGCACTCAGGAGGCAGAGGAGGCAGGCAGATCTCTGTGAGTTCAAGGTCAGCCTGGTCTACAGAATGAGTTCAAGGACAGCCAAGTCCACACAGAGAAACCATGTCTCAAAAAAACAAAAGAAGAGGAGGAGGAAGAGGAGAATAAAAAAGAAATGAAATATTTCCAAAGATCTAAGACAGAAAGAGACTTCGAAAACAGTTAATATTGCACAAGAAGCTACTTAGGATTCAAGCCGATATATTTTGAAACACACAAACTAATGTAAAGCCAGCGTAGAGAGACTGTCACTCACAGGATGCATTAGGTGCCCAACACTGTGCTAACTAACCCTTTCCATCCTTGACTCAAAGAACATCACCCTAAGGGCTGGGGTGGGGCTCAGCTGCCAGAGTGCTGGCCTGATTTGCCAAAAGTCCTCGTTTCCATCCCCAGCGCTACATAAACACAGCATGGATGCGCACAGCTGCAATCCCAGCTCGCAAAATTAATGTCATCCTCGGGACACAGTGAGTTTGAGATCAGCCTGTGCCACCTGAGACCCGGTGTCCAAGAGAAAATGGTTGGGGTTTTTTTGGGTTTTTTTTTTTTT
>NW_004949125.1:3302408-3325857 GCF_000317375.1 Microtus ochrogaster | reverse complement strand
GCTGTGAACAGTTTAATACAAAGATACCAGTTTCTATAAGAAATTCCTTCCCGGTTTTGTGATCTTGAGGAACATATCAAAGTAGTTTTGGATAGGCATGTGAGCCCCATGCAGAAGACAGGAAATAGCTACCCTGGCAATTGTTCTGTAACAGACTAAACCAGAAATACTTAACAAAGAGAAAACCTGAAGTTTATCCCAGCACACTGCTTTATTTGAACAAGTCCTAGGTGGTGCTCAAAACATCACTAAGATGCTAAATAGCCTGCAAGCTATTTATACATGCTCGGTTATCCCAATTTATCTTTAAACATTTTCCTTTGACAGGTCTTCTGCAAAAATGCACGGGGAATCACAGTAATTCATTGGAATTCAAAGAAAACAGCAGCCCACAAACTTTTACATGCATTTATTATGTTTGGGCACACATGTACCTGTGCCACAGTGCCCCTGTGGAGGTCAGAGGACAACTTCAGAGAGTCAGCTCTTTCTTTCCACCTTGGGGGCTCTGAGGCTCAAACTCAGTTGTCAGACTTGGTGGCAAGCCTGTTCTCCCTAGAGCCACATCCCCAGAGTAGGACTATCTCACTAGGGGCCACAGTGATGGCTCAGCAGCTAAGAGTAACGACTGTGCTTCCAGAGGGCTGCATTTGGGTCCCAGCACTTAGACAACAAGTGGCTCACAACTACCCAAGACTCGAGCGGCAGTGGATCTGACACGTGTGGCCTCTGCGTTGGCACCTACACTTTGCACACACCCCCCCACACCACGCACACGCACACGTGTGCAAGCATGCACACACAAACATAATTTATGTACAGGGAGCTAGAGATATGGCTCGGCTTTTAAGAGCACTGGCTGCTCTCCCACAGTACGAGAGTTCTAGCACTCACGTGACGGCTCACAGTCGTTCATAACTTCCATTCCAAGGGATCCAGTGCTCTTTTCTCATCTCTGTAGGCACTGTACACATGTAGTACAGAGACATATGCATGCAAAACACTCATACACATAAAATCAAAATCTTAAAAAAAATAAAAACGTATACATTGACATAATCCATTCTTGTCTGCTATAAATTCTTAATATGTACATGTATATTATCTATGTAACTATGTATGTGTGTATGTATGTATGTATGTATCTGTCTGTCTGTCTGTCTGTCTGTCTATCGAATCTCATAGGACTAGAGAGATGGTTACAAGTTCTTGCAGCTCTTCAGAGGACTCCAATTCCATTCCCAGAACCCTCATCTGGTAGCTCACAAGTACCTATACCTCCAACTCCAGGGGATCTGACGTACTCTTCTGGACTTCCTGGGTACCTGCACACGTGTGGCATTTGCTCACACTGACACGTGCATAAATAAAAATGAGTATTTCTTAAAACAAAAGAAAATCTACACATGTGAAAGTCAAGATGGCTGAGTCAACTCAGTGGTATGAGGAACTGAGTTCCGAATATGCTATCAGAACCCTGAATCTATTTCATCAAGTTCAGTTTGTTATGCAGAACAAATGTTTAACTTTCAGCAAACTGTCCTAACCACGATCCACTTCCTTCTGTTTGAGCAAGCAAGCCAAACTATGTAAACTCTAGTGCCTAATGCCCTCCTCAAAGGTCTGTGTACACTAGGAAGGCAGGTGTGTCTCAGCTGCTTGACTGCCTAGCATGCACAGGGCCCAGGATTCAGTCTTCCACAATGGACGCATGCATGCACAGTGTGGTGCATATTCTATGCCATGTAGCCTTAGAGATTGTATCCTGAAATATAAGAGAATAGAAATGGGAAACTAATCAACCACGAGTTAAAAGTTGAGCATGGGGCTGGTGAGATGCTCGGCAGGTAAAGGCACTGTCTCTGCCAGCCTGATGACCTGAGTTTGATCCCTGGAAGTTGCATGGTCGAGAGAACTAACTCCCACAAGTTATCCTTGGAACTCCAATACAGCACATTATTAAATCCTCTCTGAAATAAATAAGGAGAAAAAAGCCGTGTGTGGTAGGTATGGGCCTGTAATCACAACACCCAGGTGGGTGAATCAGGACTGCCAAGGGTTCTAGGCCAGCCTAGGCTATAACAGTGAGTTCTAGGTCAGTCAGAGCTACATATCAAGAGTTTGTCTCAATCCAAAAGAAAAAAAAGAAAAAAAAATCCCCCCCGCCCGCAAAAAACATTTGTCTCAAAAACAAAACAATAAAAAAAAACCCATAATCACAGACACACATACATACGCACGGATAAAATGTGGAGTTTAACAGAAGAGGGAAGAGAAGAGAGGGAAGAAAGGAAGAAGACAGAGACAAAAACAAAGACACTGCAATAAGCCAATCAGTTGGGGAAATGGAGGCTTATGAAGGCTTTTTGAAAGCAGCTCATTTGCCTAGGTGGACACGTGGCTCCCTCTTCTGGAAGGTCTGGTCCTTGCATGCACTGATGCCGTGAGCTTGTCTTCCTGGCTCCAAATGAAGAGGCTTGCTTCAGCTGCACTGTCCTTCTTTCTCTCTCTCTGCAAAGATTATTTATTTTATATGCATGGGTGTTTTGCCTGCCTATGTGTCTGTGTGAGGGTGTTGGATTCTCTGGAACTGGAGCTACAGTTGTGAGCAGCCAGGTAGGTGCTGAGCATTGAACCCGGGTCCTCTGGAAGAGCAGCTGGCGCTCTTGACCACTGAGCCCTACTCCAGCTCCACACTGCCTGTCTTTTAGTGGCATCACAACCCACTGTGGCTTCCTACAGTTCACCTTCAGAACTAGAATTTTCTATTGAAATCCTTTTTTGTGTGACACTGGGGAATAAAACCACTGAGGTATACTCCCATCCCCCAGGCGCGTGTGTGTGTGTCAATATAACTATTGAAGCATGCTCCCATCCTTCGTGTCTGTGTGTGTGCATGTGAAACCACTTAGGCAAACACCTATCCTCCGTGTGTGTGTGTATGTGAGTGTACAAAACCACTGAGGCATACGCCCATCCTCCATGTGTGTTTGTGATGTGTGTGTGCATGCGTGTTGCTGTGGGCTGAACCCAATGCCTCCTGTGTGCTAAGCAAAACAATCTTTAAAATCAGCTATGTCCAGCTGGAGTGGTGACACACACCTTCAACCCCAGCACTTGGGAGACACAGGCTCTGTGTCTCACACTCTGTGAGTTTGAGGCCAACCTCATCCTCATAGTGAGTTCCAGGCAAACCAAGGCTATATAGTGATGTCCTGTCTTGAAGGGTAAAAAAAAAAAAAAAAAAGTGTCATGTCCGATCTAGCAAGTCTCTGCTGACACAGTCTAAAGCATTTTCCCCCTTAGCCCTTAGGGAGCTGGAGAGATGGCTCAGTGGTTAAGAGTACTGACTGCTCTTCCAGGGATCCTGAGTTCAGTTCCCAGCATCCACATGGGGGCTCACAACTGTCTGTAACCCCAGTCCCAGGGAGTCTTATGCCTTCATCTGGCCTTTGTAGGCACCATTACTGGGGGCCATTATTGGCTATGTGGGGAGTTGGAACCCATGTGAGATCCTGACACAAAAGCATGAAGTCTTAATGGGTCCCAGGAAACCAAGAAAAACAAGTTCTATCCTTTAGAACGTTATCTTTCCTAAAATAGTAACTTTGAAAACAATCTTTTGGGCTGGTGTGATGACTTAGCTGGTAGAGGTCCTTGCTACCAAGCCTGAGTTATGCACAAGAGAACCAGCTCCTCTAAGTTCTCTGAATCCACTTCTGTGCAATGGACACACACACACACACCCCTGCAATGTAATGAAAAAGAACTTTTCTGTGTGGTTTTTTGAGACAGGGTTTCTTTGTGTAGCATTGGCTGTCCTAGAACTCACCACATAGGCTAGCTTGGCCTTAAACTCATTGAGATCAGCCTGCCTCTGCCTCCCAAGTGCTGGGATTAAAGGTGTGTGCTACCCCTGCCTGATGGAGGGGGGGGGATAGAGGACATTAAAAAAAAAACTTTTTCGGGGAGGGGGAGGGAAATGGGAGGCGGTAGCGAAATCTTTAATATAAAAAAAACCAAACTTTTTCTTGGCTATCCTAGAACTATGTAGACCAGGCTGGCCTCAAATTCAGAGAGACCTGCCTGCCTCTGCCTCTCAAGTGCTGGGATTAAAAGCGTGCAACACCACCGGCTGGCAATATACAGATCTTTAGTGAAGGCTTGAGCCTGAAGTACAAATGAAAAGCAGATACCACTTAACTGATGAACTTTGGTAACAGACATACACAAACACATATAGTTCTTCACTGACTTCCACACAAGCCCTGGAACACACGCACCCACTCACTCATCCACACAATAAATGTAATAAAAAATTTTAAAGAAATACTTGTGTGTAAATACAGCGTTCTTATGTGACTTGATTTTACTTACATACAGGTGCAAGCCGTATGTTACACAACTTAGTGTGCATCTTTAGATACTCGGATTTTTAGACTGATTGCTCTGATCTGATATAACAGAACTGAACTATGGGACTCTCTCTACACTAAGTTGTATCTGTTCACTTACTACTTGGGCTTGGAGGTGAAAGGGCAGCTCGGAGGAACTGGTTCTCGCCTTCCATGTGAACTCCTGGAATTGACAAGCATCTTTAGCTGCTTAGCCTCTCACCAGCCCCATTCACACGTGAGCACTTCTTAATTTACTTTTCACTCTCCATAGCCTCGGCAATCACCTAATGGCTTCAAGACCTCATCGCTCACTCCAATGCTTTTTAAAGAAAGGAAATCATAATTTCCAGATGTGAATAACAAGTCTAACATTTTCTACTAAGGCACAGCTGCTAAATTTAAAATAATTGCATTGTTCAGTCCTTAAGGGCAAAGACCGTAGGGGATGTGGAGCAGCACAGAAACCTAGAAACCAAGTTCTTGCCTAGCATGCACAAGGCTTGTGATCCACCCCCAGCACTAGATACACAGGTGTGATGTGCATGCCTGCAGTCCCAGCACTCAGGAGGTAGAGGATGAATTGAAGGCCATCTGCAATTACATATTGCAAGTCCCAGGCCAGGCAAAGCCACACATTCTATGGAAACTTCACCTGAGGAAAAAAAAAAAAAAGATAGCCTCATGTGGCTCAGGCTAGCCCCGAACTCGGACAACTTCGGCTTCAGGAATGCTAGGGTTACAGGTGCTCCCCACCGCAGTGAGAAGGTCCTGAAGCACGTTTCTGCACTACTTGTCTCAAATGCTTATAAAAGGCCTTCTTTGAAGTCCTACGACATTCTGTTCTGCTTCAAATTCCGGGACTGTAAGTGTGAGCCACCACGCCCAGCCTCCTTGGTGTTTTGAGGTCTCGTTACACAGTCCGGGCTGGCTGTAACCTCTAGGCTCTTCTGCTCCTCTGCAGCTCAAGTGCCAGTCACGAGTGACCCTGCACACCCAAAGCATGGGGGAGGCATGCTCACGTGGGCATGGTCGTGCACAGGTGTGTGTGGGCTAGATCAGCCTCGTGTCACTTCTTCCACAGCCTTTTTTAATGTGCCTTGGTATTTTGCCGTGGGTGTTGGGTGCCCTGGAACTGGAGTCACAGACAGCTGTGAACTGCCATGTGGGAGCTGGGAATTGAACCTGGGTCCTCTGGCAGAGCACTCCGGGCTCGTAAATGCTGAGACAATGATTCCAGCCCCACCCCCCACATCCACCTTTTTTCATACAGGCCCTCTCACTGGCGTGGAATTGGCTAATTAGGCTGGACTGGGTGGCTGGATGGCCGACAAACTCAAGGGCTCTCCCACCTCCGAGTGCTGGGGTTGGAGACCGTCGCAGCTACACTGGGTTGTTGTATATAGGTTCTGGGAATCAAGTTCAGGTCAGTCCTGCACAGAAAGCGACTTCCTGTGTCCCTAGCCCTTTGCTGTGTTTCCTGGAACATTCCTGCTTTGTAATCCAAGTTGGCCTAGAACTCTCAAATGAGCACAGGTTAGCCCAGAGCTCATGCCTCAGCCTCTTGAGTTGCCGGGCGTGTGCTACCATACTCAGCCATGCTGCACTACTTCAGAACCCACAAGAGAGAGGAGAGAAAAGGGGACAAGAGGGCAAGGAAGGCAGGAGCGAGGATGGGAGGGAGAAAGAGTTCAAATGTCAGGAAGACGACGACACTGAGAAAAAGAGGAGGAAACATAAGCACACACACAAAATCAAACATTTATTATGCTAAAGAACAGATTTTATTATTTTCCCAAAACACTAAAATAGCCCATGGCATAGTAATTTAGCACACAATATAAATGACATATACAGTCAGGTTCCCCTCCCCCACAGAGCTGTTCTTAACTCTCTCTTGGGTAGGGAGCTTAAAAATGTCCACTCTTTAGATGACCTTTATTAAAATTATCAACAAACCACAAGGGAGAATTACTTTAGAAAAAAATCTTAACGTAAAAGAGATCAGGACTCCTAGGTCTGGGAAACAGGAAACACTTCATTTACGATCTGTCTTCTGTCAGCAGAAGAGCCTCAAACTTCTCCATAGTGCCGCCACTGGAAACTGCACTCCAAGCGGAAGGAAAGGGGCACGTGAGGAAGGACGAAAGGCTGCAGGCCAGAGAGTCCATACAGTGCAGAAATGGCAGGACTGATCGTGACCACAGCAGGGCTGACAGGAAGTGGAGGAGGTAACCTAAGATCTCCACTTCCGTGGGACAGCCAGAGGTGAGCTGAGACAGGCGGCATCTGGGATGCTAGCCCTTTAGAACGGCTCCACGACGAAGAACTGCGCTAAATGGCTCTTGACTGACCTTGTACTGAGTAGATCGATCATTTCCTGGAAGGGTTTTCCCAGTTCTGAGTCTCTCCGAAATGATTAAAAACACGCTCAAAACCGTCTCTGCGTCAACCAGCGAGGTGTGTCTGGTCACAGCAACCAGAGCAGGAACTGAACGGCTGCAGCATACGCCAGATTTAATGCAAAAGAAACTGCAAGGCAACCTTTAAAATTAATCTGCTATTTTTATTGTTCTGCTTGTACCTTAGCTATGGCATCAGACTTGCTGATCTGGAAGACTGCAGAGTCAGTGACCCCACGACCAGCTGCAGAACATATGAAGTGCTTTTTAAGCTTGAGAATTTCCTCATGGTCTACTGTTTGCTCTGAAAACATGGGGTTTGAACCGTCGAGGGATACACATCTGGTCTCATCTTCTGGGAGAACTTCATAATAGGCATAAGCATATGGCAGCTGGCACAGCTCAGAATGTGGGTGAGACAGTTCCGAGCTGGTGCCTGGCCTCTCAGGGACAGCACTTAACAGTTCACCCTTCAGGAAACCTATTTCCCTCAGTTTTGGATGGTCTGGCCATCCTGACACCCACGACTCTCCTTTGGGGTACCATCCACAGCTGTCTGGCCAGTCACTTCCTAGAGCATCTCCGATGCCACAGGATACCCCTGCCAGATGTTCTTCCAAAGCAGATAACAGAACCTTCCTTACGGAGGCTGCTGGAGCCAAATTTCTTCCCGTTGATTCCTTTAGATACTGAAGCACTTGGTAAAGTATGAGGTCAGCCTCACTCTGGCCACGTTTCATTTCCAGGGATGCCACCACTGTGTCCTGTGACCTTCCACCAGCACCTGTGGCAGGCTCATCTGTCCAGGAAGGCACACATGCTGGGCTGGGGCTCCCCCTCAGGCTTCTCTTCTTAAGTCCACACAATAGTTTGTCCAAGTCACCTCCTTGTGACCACCTTACGTTTGTCAAGCAAGCACCCAGGGTCCCTCTTCTACCCCTCATGCTTTGCGGCTCTGATGCAGTGAGCTGGGGTGATGCCTGTCAGTCAGCGTCGGCCTTCAGTGGATCTCAATATGAACCTAGAAAAGATAACCAAATGAAAATTCTGTGACAGGGGGTTAGTAAAACATCCCACACACGCAGTATCATCAAACATTAGTTCCTTGAGGAGTGGGGCCATAGAGCTGAGCAGGAGCCAGAGAATGAGAGACACTGAGCACTGTCATAGCCAGCCTGGGCTCTGCAGTGAATTTCAGCATAGAGACAGAGACAGAAGGATCACAAGTTCAACGCCATCCAAGCCAGTCTGGGCTATATGGGGTCCTGACTCAGATAAATACATGAATTAAGTATACAAAAAGATACAAATAATCAATCCCCCAGCCCTAGATCTTATAACCCAGCCCCAAGTTAAGTCTACAAAAGAATTAATACTGTTAAGTTATAACAAACCAACCTGCCCACCAAAATGCTAAATGAGAGAGTTTATTTCCAAGTTAAAGGAAAAAATGTAGTCGTGGGAATCACTTCCTCAACATCCACTCCCTTCACCCCTGTTGAAGATGCTAAAGGCTCAAAATGTAACCAAGGGGTGGGAGCAAAGACTCCCGGGCATGCCCAGGATCCTCAGGGCCATCAGAAGGCATCTCCACACAAACCCTTGATTGCCTTGCATGAGGCAGCCAACTTGCTCAATGACAATAGGCCTGACCCAGTTAGGCAGCTGTTGCCTGCTGGATGCCTGTCTCCTCACCTTCCCTAACCCAGGCTATTAATGGCCTTGGGCACCTGACAGTCCAGACTACCAACACTTTGTAACCTAAAAATATCCTGCCCCCAATACTTTCCAAAGCAAGCTAGCAAGGCCAGTCCTAAGGGGGACAGGGAGGAGTCACGGTGAGTAGAGCAACTGGCTTGAGCAGGATCCTGTGGGCTGATAGCTCTAAGATGACCCAGCCCTGGGCTGTGGAGTGCTGTTAGGTGGATCCTGGTACTGATGGGCCCTGTAGGGGATCAGGCTAAAGGTTGCAAATTTCTACACACTGCTGAAGATGAGGAAAGGTGCCAACAACACCCTGCTGACTGAAGCTGACTCATGGCCACACGGAGCACACATCACTGACCAGGCAAGCATCTCTGCCTCACACCTGATCCTGCGAAGTCAGCTGTGCCCTACAGCCACACCTTGTCTCCTGGCCACACATCTGCTCAAAAGCACATTCAGTAAGGAGAAGCTACACACAGCTCTGGGGGAGCTGGGCAACTCGGTATCCTCAGGAAAGGTCACAGCTTCTCATGCCCTGTTATGGACCGAGCGTGGGAAAGCACTGAGCATTCTCTTCAGTCAGCATCCCACAGGCATGACGGCGGTGGCCCACAGGCATGACGGCGGTGGCCCACAGGCATGACGGCGGTGGCCCACAGGCATGACGGCAGTGGCCCACAGGCATGACGGCAGTGGTCCACAGGCGTGACAGTGGCGGCAAGTGCCACAGGGAATGAATGAAAGGCTGCTGGAGGTTTGCTAAAGAAAAGGGCAGAAAGGGACCTCAACAGCCAAGAGTATCTCAATGGGGCAGCAACCAAGGTCAAAGCCCAACTGGGGCTGCTGAACAGCCAATAGTCTGCCCAAGGCAGGCCCTGCACGGCTGGTGAAGGCAGGCTGGTAGCTCTGAAAGTCTCAAATGCTCACCTTTACCTGGCATTCAGCTCCTAGGATTTCTTTGCTACAAATTCAATCAGCTGCTCCCCAAGCCTGTCCCTGAGTCAGGTGCTGATCTGGATCCTAACGCGAGGACAGCAGAAGACAAAGCAGATGCAGTTTTCTTCCCAGTGAGTCACTAACGCACACGCACGGACCTCACTGTGATACCACCTAGAGGTCAGTTTACACCAACAAATCACTAACCCACACACTCGGACCTCACTGTGATACCACTCAGAGGTCAGTTTACACCAGCGAATCACTAACCCACACACACGGACCTCACTGTGATACCGCTCAGAGGTCAGTTTACACCCACGCCTCAGAGCATGCACCAAAGACAAACTGCTAAAGTGAGGGGCTAGAGGGGCCAGGCGGTTAAGAACTTATTGCTCTTCCCGAGAACCTGAGTTCAATTCCCAGCACTCAAAAAAAGCAACTCACAATTGCCTAGGGATCTAATACCCTCTTCTGACCGCCACAGGCACACACACCCACAAATAAAAAGTTCAAATTAAAATGAAAGTAAGGGCTGTAAAGGGCTCGATTCCAGTTCCATATCCAAGAGGAGGGTGGCTTTTATTCCCAGCACGGGGGAGGTGCAGACAGGCAGATCCTGAATCTTGCTGGCCAGCCAGCCTAGCCTACTGGGCAGGTTCCAGTCCAGTGAGAAAGAGACAAGATGGACAGCAGGAAAGACGCCGGAGGTTGTTCTTGACCTCCACATACCCGAGCATTGCCCCCGAAAGTTAAAATGTCCACGTGTTGGTGCATAGCTGCACTCTCAGTACTCAGGAGAGGGCAGAGAGAGGAGGATCATTGAGTTCAAGACCATCCTCAGCTATTCATTAAGGCTGAGTCCAGTTTAGGGCTATACAAGAACACGTCTTTAACCTTCCTTCAAAATAAATCACAATAGCAGAGGGCTTACCCTGACTTGCACAAAGCTCTCAGGTGGTTTGGGTTTTTTGTTTTGTTTTGTTTTTGAGGCCAGAGTCTCACTATGTAGCTCTGGGTAGCCTAGAGCTCATTATGTAGGCCAGGCTTAAGTTCAATGAAATCTACCTCTCTCTGCTTCCCAAACACTGGTGTGCATCGCCAAAACGGGCTAATTTATACTGGCCCTTGATTTGATCTCAACATCAACACACACACACACACACACACACACATACACACACAGTTAAAATGAGCCAAGTGTTGTGGTACATGACTGGAACGCTAGTATGGAAGAGACCAAGACGAGGAGGCTTTCCAGTTTGAGGCCAGCATGGACTACATGGCAAGAAATCCACCATAAAAACATACAAGCTGAGCCGGGCAGTAGTGAGAGGCAGAGCTGTGAGTTCAAGGCCAGCCTGCTCTACAGATCGAGTTCCAGGATAGCTAGGGCTAGTACACAGTGAAACCCTGCCTTGTGAATCTGACGCCCTTCTCTAGTCTCCAAGGGCATCAGGCATACAAATGAAGCATATATATTTGGGTACTTATACATACACATAAAAACTGAAGCAAGCAAACCAACCATTTTTAGTTCAAGTCTTGCATAGAATATATGGTTCAGTTCCAGGACAGCCTGGGGTATAGTCAGAGCAGGGGTGGGGAGTGAGGGGTGGGAAGAACTGTCTCAGTAAAAAAAGTAGAATTGGGGAGATGACTCAGTGGGTAATATTACTGCCTGTGCTAGCATGAGAACCTAAGTTCAAATCTCCCACACTTAAACAAAAAACACTCTGAAAAGGTGGGTGTGAGCACCTGATGTGGGAAGGTCATTTGTCAATCTGTTGTTTCATTGGTTAATCAATAAAGAAAACTGTAGTAATAAGAGCGGCGGGGCTGTGTCCCCAGCACCCCGGCCGCCTGGCTAGCTTATGCCCCAAAATAACAACACACAAATTGTATTCTTTTAAACACTGCTTGGCCCATTATATCTAGCTTCTTCTCGGCTAACTCTCGCACCTGGACTAGCCCATTTCTAATAATCTGTGTAGCCCACAAGGTGGCTTACCAGGGAGATTCTAGCCTACGTCCATCCTGGATTGGAGATTCATCACATGTACCCGGGAGAGTGGAGCATGGTGTCTCTGCTCCAGAGAGCAGAGCTGTCGAGTCTGAGCTCACTTCCTCTTCCTCCCAGCATTCTGTTCTGTTTACTCCTCCCACCTATGTTTTAACCTATCAGGGCCAAGCAGTTTCTTTATTGCTTAACCAATGAAATCAACAGATTGATATATGACACTCCCACATCAGAAAACTGCTTGGTCTGATAGGTCAGAAAATTAGGTAGGCGGAGTAAACAGAACAGAATCCTGGGAGGAAGTGAGGCAGACGCCATGCCTCTCCTCTCCAGGGCAGACGCAATGAAGCTCTAGCCCAAGATGGATGTACACTAGAATCTTCTTGGTAAGACATCACCACGTGGTGCTACACAGATTATTAGATATGGGTTAAAGCAAGATATGAGAGTTAGCCAGTAAGAGACTAGAGCTAATGGGCCAAGCAGTGCTTAAATGAATACAATTTGTGTGTTGTTATTTCGGGGTATAAGCTAGCCAGGCGGCTGGGAGCCGGGCGGTGGGAACACAGCCCGCAGCTCCCTCTACCAGCACCTGCAACCCCAGCATTTCCAGGATGGAAACAAAATCCCCAGCGGTTACCCCTGCTGAAACATTGAGCTTCCAGTTCAGTGAGATGCTTCTTAATGCACACTTGGAAGCACGCATCTGCACTTGGGCACACGCATCCACACTCATGTACACGTATCAGACAAACAACTACGCACACACACAACCCCCCCCCACAGATACCCACAGCAACATTACTCATAATCAGATAGTGACAACAACCCAAAGGTCCAGCAGCCAACGGCAGGTTCTCTGGAGAGTGGTGACTACTATAGACTCCAAGTGGGATCCAGCAGTGGAAAAGCACATTGGGGAAGAAACTGGAGCCATCTAAGTGGCATGCTCACACTAGAGGTGGGGACATCTAAAAGGGCTCTTATCAATTCTTTTTTCCTTTTCCTATTTATTTACTTATTTATTTTAGACTCAGAGTCTCGAATAGCCAGGCTGACCTCAAACAGGCCATGTAGCTGAAGCTGACCTTGGACTCCTACCCCTTTCTTCCACCACTTGAGTACTGGTGCTACGGGCCTAGGACATCTTGCATTGGTTGGACACGGTGCTGGGGGTGGAACCTAGGGTTCAGGTCATGCTAGACAAGGTCCTTTCTACCAGGTCACAACCACGGACTTGTTGCTACTGCCTTTGGGCTACCGCTTATCAGCCCTGCAGTACCTGGCTTTGAACCTGTTTTCAAACCTCTCAGGTATATATCCAGAAGCAGACATAGTAGACGGTGGGTTCAGTCGACATTCAACTGTGTGAGAACCACCAGGCTCTCACAACAGCTGAGCACTTTACAACCTGACTAGCAGCACGCAAGGACGGAGGACACACACCTTCCCCAGCATCTGCTCCTGCGACCTCTCCTCCCGCCTTCCACCTTGACAACAGCCATCCTAACAGGTGTGGAGTGACCTCCCACTGCTCCTGAGTGAATCTGCTTTCTCCTGGAGTCCAGGATCTTCTGAAGGACATACTGGCCATCTGTATACCTCCTCAAAGAAATCTCTACGCCAGCTCTTCCAATGACTGGATTGAGCTATCTGGTTTTTGTTTTTTCTTTTCTAATTGTAAGAGATCTTTCTCTATTAAGTGTTAATCCTTTACCAAATTAATTCACCAACAACTGCTTTCCTCCATTCCGTGGGTGGTCTTTTGGACTTTCTTCCCCAGGGCCATGCTGAGCTAACATTTGACCACAGAGCTGCATACTCAGCTCCTGCAAATTCATCCTTTTTTTTTTTTTAATATTTATTTATTATGCATACAATGTTCTGTGTGTATGCCTGGAGGCCAGAAGAAGGCACCAGACCTCACTACAGATGGTTGTGAGCCAGCATGTGGTTGCTGGGAATTGAACTCAGGACCTTTGGAAGAGCAGGCAATGCTCTTAACCACTGAGCCATCTCTCCAGCCCCAAATTCATCCTTTTCCATGTAGAAATAGCTATTTATTCAATTTTATTGCATCCTAAAAAACTATCAAGGAGTGAAGAAACTGATTCTTTCCTCCCCAGGTACAGACAAAAGAGGGCTGGAGCCCAGAGTCCAGCACACACCAAATGCAACCCCAGAAGTAAGCAGTTTTGGTTTTTGTTTGTTTGGATCTTTTGCTGTTTTTTTGTTTGTTTGAGACTAGGTATCTCAGTGTAACCTTGGCTGTCCTAGAACTCACTCCATAGACTAGGCTGGCCTCAAACGCATAGAAATAGTCCAGCCTTACCTCCCAAGTGCTGGGATTAAAGATGTGCACCACCACTGCCGGCAGCAGCTTTTAGCTGATTTGTTACCATCACCTCATATTTGATGGATCTCTTTTAACATTCGCAAAAATAGAATGAGTTCACATACAGAAACAAGTCAAGGAGGCTGCAGTGGTGACACAAGCTTGGGATCCCAGGACCAGGAAGACAGGAAACTGATCTGGAATTCCAGTAGCCTGTGTTACAAAATGAGTTCTAGGTCAGTCTGGTGAGGCTGTCTCAAAACAACTAAGCAAAATGAAACCGACTCCAGAATACAAAATCCAGGTAAGAGGGAGGGGAGATGGCTCCGGGGTCAAGAGTGTTTGCTGCTCCTGGAAAGGACCCAAGTTCAGTTCCCAGCACCCACACCGGGTGGTCACAATCACCTGTAACTGCAGATCAGGGGATCTGTCACCATTTTCTGGCCTCCACAGGCATATAAACACACATATACAAGCACATACACACACATACGCATTAGGGGGAAAAAAAGAATGTAGATGCTGGGCCAAGTGAGAAGGCGCAGCAGGAAAAGCCACTTTCTACCAAGCCTGAATTTGATGCCCAGGACCCACATTACAGAAAGAGAACTGATTCAAATTACTCTCCTCTCTAGTCTACACACACACACACACACACACACACACACCAAGGAAAAGCAACAAAGGGAGCTGCTCCAATGCACTTTGCACAAATCTACCATTTCCTTCCTGCTCACTACTCTAGCCTCCAGCTTCCTGCCGTTTCAGGCAAGGCCCACATGTGGGTCCTGGTGACAGCTCTGCCCTGTCTACACGCTGCACTCCTCCGACTCAGACATCAATGCCGCAACAGCCTTCACCTTCACCAAGGTTTTGCTAAAGTGTCCCCTTCTCAATGAGCTCTTCTCTGTTTTATTCAGAATGCTAGCCAGCTCACCTTCCTCTCAGAAGACAAAAGAGATTTCCATGGGATGGAGAAGTTCTGAGAATGGGTGGAGTGACAACTGCCCAGTATGGAAAGATATTAATGTCCCTGAATTATACACTCAACTAGTATGATAAGTTATTTATTTATTTATTTATTTTTTTTGAGACAGGCACGGCTGAGGCTGACTCTGAACTCCTGATGCCCCTGCCTCCAGCTCCTAAGTGCCGGGATCATAAGCTTGCACCACAATGCCCAGCTTGCAGGATTAGCTTTGTTGTGAATTTGTCCTCCCTTAGTGTCTCTACATGCTGGGTGTGCGGTACAATGTCTGGTGAAGCAAAAACATATTAAATACAAGGGGGAAAAGATGTCCAAGAGGTGAGAGGGTACTGAAACCCATGAAACTATGGATTTAGAAAGAGGTTCAGAGAGGAGACAGAGTAGGCTGTGGCCTGTGACATAGCTCAGTGGGGAAATATGCTTCCTGCTGACTTGAGTTTGGACCTCAGGACCCACACAGTAGGAGACAAGGGACTCCTGTAGGTTGTGCTCTGACCTCCATACACACATTATGACATCCCATGTGCACAGGGGTGCGCACACACACACGTGCACACATGTGCATATATGTATACACACAATAAGTAAATAAGATGTAACAGAAAGAGAAGACTGGCTCTAGGAGCCAGGGATGTAACTCAATAATCAAGAGGCCATGGGTCCAATCCCTAGTACTAAAGAAGTGGGACAGAAAGCCAGGCGGTGGTGGCACACACCTTTAATTCCAACACTCACGAGGCAGAGGCAGGCGATCTCTGTGAGTTTGAGGCCAGCCTGGTCTACAGAGCTAGTTCCAGAACAGGCACCAAAGCTATACAAAGAAACCCTGTCTCAAAAAACAAAACAAAACCAAAAACAACAACAAAAAGGTGGGAAAGAGCCAGGTGGTAGTGGAGCACACCTTTAATCCCAGCACGAGTGAGGCAGAGGTAGGCAGATTTCTGTAGGGCAGCCTGGTCTGACAGCCAGGGCTACACAGGGAAACCCTGCCGCAAATAAATAAACAAATAAATAAATGAAGGGGAGGAGGTTGATGAAGAGCATAGACGGCAAAGGTCCGAAGGCTCGCTGAGCACAGGGCGGCGAGGGAGAAGGTACGGGTGAAACAAGGACATCTCTTGGTCCGGCGATTATCATCAGCCTTTACAGTATCTTTTCCGTTTCTTTTAGGCCTTCTCTTTGGGTGACACGAGACTAAGACACTTGATCCATGTTTCTCAGAGGCCACATAAGTGAAAAGTTATAGGCAGGACTTGCTCCAGCAGGTATTCATGATACCGGTTATGTTTGTTGGTTTGTTATTGGTTTTGTTTTTCAAGACAAGATTTCTCTGTGTGTCCTTGGCTCTCCTGAAACTCGTTCTATAGACCAAGCTGGCTTCAAAGTCAGAGATACACCTGTCTGGGTCTACCGAGTGCTAGGATTAAAAGCATCCACCACCACCACCTGTTTTTTTTGTTTTGTTTGATACTAGTTATTTTTAATTTTTATTTCAGTTGGGGAGGAGCAAGGTCTCATGTAGCCCAGACTGATTTTTGAACTCCTGATCTTCCAGCCTCCACCTTCCAAGTGCAGGAATTACAGGTATATGCTACCATGGCCCACCGATTGCTTTTATTACATGTAGTGAAGGGTATAGAGTCTCATTTTGTTGTTTTGTTTTTTGAGGCAGGGTCTTCTGTGGGTAACCCTGGCTGACCTAGAATTCACGGAGATCCACTTCCCTCTGCTCCCAAAGACTCTCACTTTCTACCATCTGTCTTCCCATGCTGTATGAAACAGTGGGATGTTAATAACCTCAGAAGATTGAGCTTTGCTTAGAAACAGCACTTTCTTTTCTTTGTTTTTGCTTCGTTTAAGGCAGAGAAACTGGCTGGTCTAGAACTCACTTTGTAGACCAGAGTGGCATTGAACTCACAGAGATCTGTCTGCCTCCGCCTCCTGAGTCTTGGGATTAAAGATGTGCCTGGCTTTACTTTTTAAGATTTATTCTTTTATTTAATTATATGGCTGGGGGTGGCAGGTATACTCACAAGAGTACAGTGCCTTCCAAGGCCAATAGATCCCCTGAAGCAGGAACCACAAGCTGTTGTGAGCCACCAAGTGTCAGTCAGTGCTGGATACCAAACTCCAGTCCTCCGCCTGTCTGATCCCTTTTCTATTTTGGGACAGGGATCTTGTCACTATGCTGCCCACACTGACCACAAACTGGCTAAGGAGGCAGTTCAATCGGCCAAGTACTCACCAAGCACGAGAACCGGAGTTCCATCCTCCAGAATACACAGGAAAAAGCCAAGCATGGTGTCACATGCTTATAATCCCAGCACTGGGGAGCTGGACACAGGAACATTACTAGAGACATGAAGATCCCTGAGGCTCCCAGGTCTGTCAATATAGTCAAATTAGTGAGCCTACAGCCAATGAGAGACCCTGTATCAAAAAATCAAGAGGCTCACACCTGAGGACAGACACCCAAGGTTAACCACTGGCCTACACACACATACATACATGCATGTTCATGCTTGAACACACACAACACACTCACACGGCCCCAACTCCTGAACTCAAGTGATCTTCGTGTCTCAGCCTCACAGGTAGCTGGGATTACAGGTACACGCTTGTCTGCAAACAGCGCTTTCACGCTTTCTTTTTTTTGGCTACATTTGTTTGTGGGTGGAGTCTATGTACATGATCAGAAGATAATCCACAAGTCATTCTTTCCTTTGACCAAACATCCACATTTCAAAATTTTAAAATAAGTAAAAATAGTTTTTAAAGATTTAGTTTATGTGCATGAGTGTTCTGCAGGCTTGTGTACCACAAGCACGCATGGCACTTAGAGCTGGGACTGGGGTTACGCATGGTTGTGGGCCATCATGTGGGTGTTGGCAACGGAATCCGCGCCCTCTGCAAAAGCAGCAAAGCTCTTAACTGCTAAATAACCCTTCTGAGTCTACAAATCCCTCTGCATCTATTTTCTTGTTCAATCACCTCTCAGACTAAAGAGCTGTTAGCATGTGCTAAAATGCCTCACCACTGAGTTAGGGCTCCAGCTCTGTGGTAGACTTAAAGGGCCTTAGGTTCCATGCCTAGCACTGCCAAAGGGGTAAGGGAAACCCCAGTGCCCTATGAACAAGAGATTTAGGTGTAGGGTTAACAAAACTCTGTAGGGCCCAATGCTTTAACCACATTCCCGTTCCCCTGACACAGACCAGAATGCGATGATGGAGGGGAAGCTGGTGAGCTGGTGGGGTCCCTCAGTCAGGCTAAGTTCTTACTGAGAACAGAACGCTATGATGGAGGGAAAGCCGGTGAGCTGCTGGGTCCCTCAGTCAGGCTAAGTTCTTACTGCACTATCCTTACCTGCAGGTCAGAACAGTAAACCCTCAAGCTAGGCTCTGTTAGTGATTTCTCACAAACTAACAAAAGTCCTAAAGCCTTCAGGGGAGCCTAAAGCATCCAATATAAAGATCTCAAGAATGGCACTGTGCCCCAGAACGCTCTCTCTCCCTCCTCAAATATGAAAAGGCTGTGTTTCAGGTCCAAGATCAACCTTACATGGTTGGGCAGCAGTATGTACCTTGAATTCCAGCACCTGGGGAAGAGGCAAGTGGGTCTCTTGGAGTTTAAGGCCAGTCAGTCCACATAAGTTTGTTATTTTGTTTTGTTTGGTCTTGGTCTTTCTATATAACAGTCCTGGCTGTCCTGGAACTCACTCTGTAGACCAGGTTGGCTTAGAACTCACAGAGATCTGCCTGCCTCTGCCTCCCGAGTGCTAGGATTAAAGGTGTGTGTCACCACCACCTGGATACATAAGAGTTCCAAACTGGCCTGGGTTGTATGGTGAGAGCCTGTCTCAAAAGGAGTTGGGGAGGAGAGGAGAAAAGATGACTTTTCCAAAGCACTCGGTGAGACTGTCTTTCCCTCTACCTGGGCCCACATCTGGTTTCCCAGATTCTCTAGAGCTGGATACACCTGAACCATGCCTCCTCTGGAGCCCACTGAGCTGCCCTCGCTACTGCTGGGTCTCACTCACTGCTCACATCACCCCGGTTAGAGATCTTGTCTCCCTCCCCCAAATGTGCTTGCCTTCAATCTGCATAGTGCACACTCCCCGTGATGAAATATGGATTTGAATCACCTTTCCAGAGATGATCTCACTGTCCTACAAACAGATGCGCCATTAGGAAACACTGGGAATGGAATCTGCCGTTGTTTACTGCTTAGAAAACAAACGAGCCTTCAGCACTCCTGTGGTGCAAGGTTACAAAAGTTCCCCCAGAAAGGACGGTAGGAATGTCTCTATGGAGGAGGATATTCACCATACTTCAGGAGCAGGCAGGGAATGGCTGCAACCGAGTAAAGAGGAGAGCATAACAAAGTCTAGTCCGTCATCCAGGTGCAAGCTGGGTGAGGGGCGGTCACGCACACACGTGGTAAGGATAAGCACGTATGTGCTGTGCTGATGGTTAAGGATGACAGGATGTGCCTTACTGCGTTCAGAAGACTTCTCTAGGGAGCCCTCATAGCTAAGCTGTTAGGGAGTGTACCGCTCCTGCAGAGAACTGGAGTCAGAGAGTCCAGAACTGCCTGTACCTACCACTCCAGGACAGCCAGAACCTCTTCTGGCCTCCTCCTGCTGCAGATACACACAGACACATCATACTATGTACACAAATGACAGATCTGACCAGTGGGAAACAGATGGAGAATACACACAAATCCAGGCCAGCAACTGGAGCAGTCTGGACTGGAGAAGGGTACGAAGAAAACTGAATACGAGAGGAAGTGTTTCGGGTTTTGTTTATTGGGATAGGGTCTTGCTACCTAGCCAGGGATGACCCTGAGGCTGATTCTCCTGCCTCCACCTCCCGAATGCTAGGGTTACAGACACAGATCATGACACCCAGTTTATGCAGGACTGGGGATTAAGATCAGGACACTTGTGCATACCAGGCAAACACTACCACCTGAGCTACATCCCTAGACTGTTTTTAATGGTACAAAAAAAACAGCAATTCAAGACTACATAACATACAGCTTTCTAAATTACATAGTTTCTAAATGAGCACAAATCCTATCTAACTCTAGACACCAGATTCCAAAATGGGAACTTGATGGGCCAGGCACGGACTGCTGTTTGCAGACTCTGAGCTAACATCAGGATGTCTGACTTCTCTCAGAGGAGGTGACTAGAGCCGGCAGAAACACCAGGGCCATGTTTCTACAGGTTGGTAATTGGCAAGGACACAGGCTTTGTGGTTTATCTCCGTTCCCATACCCAGCACTCTTCACTCATCTGTGCCACCTGCTCTGGAGGTTTGCTGTTTCTGCCCCCGCGGCCTGGGATCACATAAGATGTCACAAGCCCTTGTTCAGGTGCGATGTCCTGATTTGGGAGCAGAAATACAGCTCGTTAGGTAGCGTGCTTGCCTGGTGTGCGGGAAGCCCCGGGCTCATCCCAGCAGCAGCTCATCACCAGGTACACTGGTGCACAGCTGACACCTCTCACCACAAAGTAGGAAAGGTATTCTGAGTTTTAAAATTGGTTTTCCTTAACTTGTTTTATTGAATTTGGATCAACATAACATACTTGGCTTCGGATCTCACATGGCCTGTAACCACCTGTGTCAGGGACCATACATACACCAAATCCATTACACTCTAATTTGACCCAACCACAGAAAAACCAAGTATACTACTTCGAGCGGGCTCCACTGCACACCAGGGAATGACATATGTACAGTCTGTCTGCGGCCAGGGTGTTTTCCTTGCCTAGTAGCAAATGCAAAGTACTCACCGGGTTCATCTCCAGAACCACAATAAATAAATAAATCAATCAATCAATCAATCAATCAATCAATCAATCAATCACGCAACCCTGCCAGATTATATGCTTCCCAGGGGTGGAGCTGAGTCCTCTCCAACCCAGCCTGTGCCACTCCAAAATGTGTAAACAGAATCCAAGGAAGCTCCCTATCCAGCCTCTCTCTTACTTGAGACGGGACGCCCCAATCGGCAGGCCCTCTCTCCGCTAGAGAAAAGTGTTTTGTAATTGGATAGAGACGTGCCAGCCGTTCCCAGCAAACGCGGCCTCCAGAATGGTGACACAAGGCACATGCTGTTTGTTACTCCAAATTGTTTCAGGCCTCTAAATTGGTTTCACCTCATTTTCTCATCTTCATCCCCACTGCCTCTTCTAACCCCTGGCCGGAACAAATCGGATACATTGGTCAAAACACCATTAACTTTCCATCTAAAGGTACAAGGATAACAGAATAAACCTTCACAAAGTTTGGGGAACCAGAATTCACATAAGAACTCGCTGCTACCGGATCGCCAACAATTTGTCATTTTTAAGGACAAAGCGTCCTAAGGGACCTTCCTGTCATCTTTCCTCGGACCCCACCCCCAGATGTAGGACCTGTTCTCTGAAGCATCGTCTATGCAGAGCGGGGTTACGGAAGGGCAATGCACGCTGCTCGGTACGCGCTCAGCCTCCGGCAGAAGGCACGAGCCCCCCAGCACCTGCATCCCATGGAGCCAGGTGGGCAGGGCCGCGCGTGACCCAAGGATGCCGAGGGCGCGGCTCACCTACCTGCAGGCGCACGTTGAGCATCATGGAAGCCACGATGTAGAGGTAGGGAAAGTTGATGCGCAGCCGCCAAGCCAAGTCAAAGAAGATGAGCAGCGTGCGGGTCAGCCCCTTGCAGAAGACCCCATAGGAGCGGGCGGCGGCCGAGCGCGACAGCCGGACAGCCAAACCCGACAGAGCCGTCGCCATATAGAGACCCGCGGCGCTCCCACTGCCCGCCCGCCCTCCCTCTCCGCGCCGCGTCGCCCAAGGCCTCCTCCCAGGGCCGCTGTTCAGCGCTCAGCGATCTCAGGGAGCGAGGGAGACCGCGGCGAGGCCGGCGGGAGGGCGGGCCGCGGGGGAGCTGAGTCTGCGCGTCACTCTCGGGAAGCGCCTCCGCGAGCTACCACCTAGATCCCCGGCCCGGCCGCGCGGCCTGACGTCACAAAGCCGGCCCGCGCCTGCGCAGGCAGCAGACTCCGCCCCGCGCCCCGCCTCGCCGACCGCTTTCCTAGCGAGTAAAGTGCGCGTGCGTACGAGAATGGAGTCGCTGCGTTGCGTCCTGGCGCCCTCTAATGGTGAAGCCGATGATAACAACTAGAGGAAAAGTCGGGCGTGGCGGCTCTAGCCTGTTAGTATTACAGCGCTCAGGAGGCTGAAACAGGATCTGAGCTCCCTGACAAGGCTCCGTCTTGAGAAAGAAAAAAGAGAGAAAGAAAAAGCAAAGCTGAAAAGATGATTCCGCGGTTAAGAGCGCTTGCTGCTCATCTACTGGACGCTGAGTTCGGTTTCCAGTACCCATATTAGGTGGCTCACTACCACTTACAATTTTGGCTTCAAGGGATCCATGTCGTTCGGCCTTTGCGGCATTTGCACTCACTTGTGCATGCATATACTCAGATACACATTCACATAAAAATAAATAAATAAATCTTTAAAAAAAAAACAGGAAAGAGATGGACCATGGCCATCCATGGTCACAGGTAATTTTAGATCACATATTCTTAAAATGGTTACAGTGAGGCCAGTGAAGTGGTGAAGCAGGTAAAGGCACCTTCCACTACTCCTAAGGGCATGAGTTCGATTCCTCATACCCTCACCGTGGGAGGACACAACTGAAGTCCGACGAGTTGCTCTCTAGGCTGGCACAGAAGCTAGAGTTATCCTGGAAGAGGGAACCTCAATTGAGAAAATGAGAACCCTGAGCCGGTGGTCTCTGGGTTGTAAGAAACAAGGTAAAGAAGCCGTGAGGAACGAGCCAGTGATTTCATCTTAATTTCTAGTTCAGTTCCTGCCTCCAATTCCTGTCCTGCCGGAGTGCCTGCCCATGGCTTCCCTCAATGATAGACAGAGGACTGTATAAGCCAAACAAACCCTTTCCTCCCCGTATTGCTTTTGGTAATGGGATTTATTACAGTACTAGAAAGCATATTAATATATCCTCCCACCCTTGCAGCCTGCTGTGTTATATGCATGTGCATGCATGCGCGCGCGCACACACACACACACACACACACACACACACACACACTAAAATGTGACTTCCCATCTGTGTAATGGCTACAGTGGGGACTAGAGAGATAGCTCAGTAGTTAAGAGTGCTTACTTCTCTGTCAGAGGACCAGAGTTCAGACTGCAGCAACCATATCAGGCAGCTCACCAACATTCAAAACTCCAGCTCCATGGAATCTAATGCCCACTTCTGGACACCTACATGCACACATATATGCACAGACACACACACATACACACACAAATATAGTATTTATTAAAAATGGTTACAATGGCCGGGTAGTGGTGGCTCAAGCCTTTAATCCCAGCACTCGGGAGGCAGAGGCAGGTGGATCTCTGTGAGTTTGAGAACAGCCTGGTCTACAAGAGCTAGTTCCAGGACAGGCTCCAAAACCACAGAGAAACCCTGTCTCGAAAAACCAAAAAAAACATGGTTACAATGGTAAATTTCCTAACATGTATATTTACCATAATTTTCAAAAGAAAGAAAAAGGCATTTGTGAGCTAATAAATAGTCTAGTGTTCCTTGTGTTGCCTACAGTCCCAGTCATTCTTGTTTAATGTTCAGATATATATATATA
>NW_004949125.1:3294987-3301078 GCF_000317375.1 Microtus ochrogaster | reverse complement strand
TGATGCAAAAGGACAATTTTGTTATATATATGTGTGTGTGTGTGTGTGTGTGTGTGTGTGTGTGTTTCTAATCTTGATTAAGGTATTGTATTTGTGTAGCTCATTTATAATTAAGAAATACAAGTTAATAGATACTCATCTGTAATAGTCAAGCTTATAGTCATGTTAGTTAGATTTTCTAGATGTATAGAGATATATTTCAGTTATATAGGTATTCTTCAAATCTTTCGGAGACTTTCAGAATATGGCATTTTAAATGTTTTAATAACTTAGGATTTTTCATGTCTATGAGACATGTCTGCTCTTGGCAGCACCAAATACTCTGAGAGAAGGATGGGCATCAAAGAGGCTCCTTAGCCATTTGGGCAAGAAACTACTCTTGCCTGGACTGCTTAACTAAACATGCAGGACCTGCAGAGAGATGACTGCTAAACTTGCCTGAAGGTGAGATGATCCTTCAGGTTTCCTGCTTCATGAAAGAGTCTGTGAGACATTCTACGGGATACAGAAGAAAGTGACTGGCAAACTGCAAATATAGGTAGACCTGTCTTTGAAATTCCCTGCTTCATGGAAAAGTCTGCCCAATACTATTGTGCTGTAGGCTAAAGATGGATGCCCCAATGGTACAAAAGAACTTTGGGTGGCTGTCCAGGTAGCAAGATGTCTCTGTCAATTCTAGAGTTTTGAAAGTTGCTTGCAATGTACTTCCTGTTTACTTAGGTAATATTATATCCTTCTGGAGTCTTTGATGGAGTTAAAGACTAGATAGATAGTTAGATACAGTTTTTCTTAGTTATGAGAAAAAATACAGTAGGTATAAATATTGTAACTGTAGTTCTTGTTTGATGCCTGTTTTATTATATGTAATTTTATTATGTTAAAGTTAAAGCCTTCCTTTTTGTTTAAACAGAAAAGGGGAAATGGTGTGAGAGGTCCTTCTGTCTATGTGTTGCTTCTATTGGTTAGTGAATAAAGAACTGCTTTGAGCCTATGGCAGGGAAGAACAGAACTAGGCAGGGAAAGCTAGACTGTATGCTGGGAGGAAGAAGGGCGGAGTCAGAGAGACACCATGGAGTCATGCCAAATCTTTGCTGGTAAGTCACTGCCACGTGGTGATATACAGAATATAGAAATGGGTTAAATTAATATAAGAGTTAGCCAATAAGTAGCTAGAGCTAATGGGCCAAGCAGTGTTTTAATTAATGTAGTTTTTGTGGGGTTATTTTGGTTCTGTGCAAGCAGGACAAACAAGCAGCCCCCTCCTTGCAACAAAATGAAATAATTATGGTACTAATTAAAGCCTCTGAGGTAAAATATACGTCAACTTTGAAGAATTCTAATATTCTGGAATGTAAGGAATTTGTTAGAAATCTTTCTTTCTGGATTTATTTGTTTGAGATGAGTTTTTTAAAACCATTTTCTTCTTTTTTGTGTGTAGGTGTAGAAGGGGATCTCATGGGTTTGGCTCCATATAGCAACCCAAAGTTGTCCTCAGGAATCCTCCTCAATGACTCTTCCAGTACAGTCTTTGAAGTGACATCTTTGGGCTCACTGATACTGCTAGTCTAGCTAGCCTCTTGCTCTGGGTAATCCTGTCTCTGCCTTCTGAGGCCGAAATTAACTCTGCTGCGCTGTGCCCGCCCAGCTTTCATTCAGCTTCAGGGTCTCCTGACCCCAGTCCTCACAACTGGCCAGCAAACACTTGATCCACTGAGTCATTGCTTCACCTGAGAGAGAGAAGCTGATAGTTTGAGAGACAAACACAAAAAAGAGAAGGCCAAGGATGTGGTTCAGTTGAGAGAAGGCTTGCCTAGGATGCATGGAGCCCGGGATTCTGTTCACAGCACTATGTTAACTGGGTGCGGTGGCTCACTCCTGTAACCTTAACAGGTGGAGGCAGGAGGATCAGAAGTTCAAGGTCATCCTTAGCTATGTAGTAAACTTAAAGATACCCTGGATTACCTGAGACCCTGTGAGAGAGGGGTGAGAGAGAATTAGAAAGGTCGGTGTGAAAAGTACTTTTGTACAGGCACAAAGAGTGACAAGAAGGGGCTAAGACAGACACAGTATTAATAACTGACAAGCCCATCTGTTTTACTCCCGATCCTCCCTGCGCTGCTGGAGCTGTGCCTCGGCAGAGAGCAGACCAGAGAAACCAGGCTCCATTTTCAGCAACCTCTCCACGCTCCTCAGACCTGCTTCCAGAAGATGAGAATGAGATGCTCATCCCACCCCACCCTGTCCCCCCTCTAGGTATTTGTGAGAAATGAATGAGATCAAGTTTGCAGCACTGGGCACAGTTCCAAGCAGAACTGGGCACAGAAGGCAACCAGAAAACAGTAACTATTTTTATATCCAGAGCCCTTGAGTCCTTAGATTGTAAGTTCGGTGGATTTATGAGCTCAGTGTATGATTAATAATGGTTAATGATTAGTTGTTTATAAAATTACTTTCCTGGGGACAGTGAGATGGCTCAGCAGGTAGACACTTGCAGCCAAGCCCGATGACTGGAGTTCAATGCCCAGAACCCATATGGCAAAGGACGAGAAATGAGTAATGCAAATTGTCCTCTGACCTCCACATGCTCACTGTGTGTGTGTGTGTGTGTGTGTGCGCACACACAAACACAGATATTAATAAAATAACTTTTTTGACGGCCCATCTTTATTGAGGCAGTGGATTCAATCCCAAACACTGCAGAAAACAAAAATAAACAACAAAAGTCTATATGTTTATTTTCATAATATTTATATTTGTATGAAACTATTGTGATTACTTTTTAGTGTCTGTGTGTTGAGGGAGGGAATGTGTGTGCTTGTGCATGGAGTGTGTGTGTTGTGTGTGTGTGTGTGTGTATGTGTTGAGGGAGGGAACGTGTGTGCTTGTGCATGGAAGCCATGGTTTTTATTTTTTTTTTATTTTTTATTTTTTTGGTTTTTTCGAGACGGGTTTCTCTGTGGTTTTTGGAGCCTGTCCTGGAACTAGCTCTTGTAGACCAGGCTGGTCTCGAACTCACAGAGATCCGCCTGCCTCTGCCTCCTGAGTGCTGGGATTAAAGGCGTGCGCCACCACTGCCCGGCCATGGAAGCCAAAGTTTGATGTCTGGTGTCTTCTGCAGTTGCTCTGCAGTCTTAGGTTTTGAGACAGTCTTCCACTGTACCTGAAGCTCACCAATTGGCTGGGCCATCTGACCAATGGGCTCCAGGAATCTCCCTCTTTCTCTTCCACTGGTGCTGAAATTACAAGAGTCTATGACCACACCTAGCTTTTTTTTTTTTTTTTTTTAGGCAGAATCTCACTATGTAGTCCTGGCTGGCCTGGAACTTACTAAGTAGACCAGGCTGACCTCAAATACATTGAGATCTACCCACCCCGTCTCTATCCCTAGTGCTTTGCCCTGCCTATTCCCAGCTTGGGTGCTGTGGATCCAACCTCAGGACCTGTGCTAGCATGGCCCACTAAATCCTCCCCCCATGTATGGAAAGATTTTAAATTAAAAAAAATTCATGTGTATGAGTGTTTTGCCTAGATATGCATGAACCTGGTGTTTGTAGAGGCTAGGAAAGGATGTCAGGTGCTAGGGAGTTTGTGACCCCTAGGATAAGACTGTAGACTCAGTCCAATTATAATTAAAGCTTTATTGTTTAGCTGCTAGCAGAATGAATAATCTCTGAGCCAAATTTGAGATTGCCATGAGAAAGGGGGTGGGGGAAGGACTTTTAAAGGTGAAAATCACAGGAGGACTTTCAGGAACTATTCAAACAAGCAAAAACTGGTTTGTTCTGC
Organism: Microtus ochrogaster; assembly: GCF_000317375.1. Classification (NCBI taxonomy): domain Eukaryota; kingdom Metazoa; phylum Chordata; class Mammalia; order Rodentia; family Cricetidae; genus Microtus; species Microtus ochrogaster. The sequence goes on along the minus strand of NW_004949125.1, from coordinate 3,297,292 downwards.
TGAGTGATGGTGCACACATCCTTAATCCCAGCACTCAGGGGGCAGAGACAGGTGGATCTCTGTGAGTTCGAGGACAGCCTGGTCTACAAGAGCTAGTTCCAGGACAGGCTCCAAAGCTATAGAGAAATCATGTCTCAGAAAACCAAAACAAGAAACAAACAAAAACAACAACAAAAGCCTGGCTTGTTCTGCCAAGTTTACCAAGTTAATAACCCGAAACAATGGATACACAAGTTATAGAAGGTCAAAAACAGCTGGGCAATGGTGAAACATGCCTTTAATCCCCGCACTTGGGAGGCAGAAGGAGGATTTCTGTGAGTTCGAGACCAGCCTGGTCTACAAGAGCTAGTTCCAGGACAGGCTCCAAAGCTACAGAGAAACTCAAAAAAAACAAAAACAAAAACAAAAACAAAAAACAAAACAAAAAAAAAACAAAGAAAGAAAGAAAGAAAGTGAAAAAAACAGTTAATCATACAGTAATAACAAGTCATGGTTGTACATTTTGGGAATCAGGGGGGTCACTGAGTCAGGGTTCCTGGGAACTTATCTTCCAGGGACTGGAGTCAGACACAGCTAGTGTGTACCAAGATGGATGCCTGACAGAAAATGGAGTTTCTTTAGCCATCACACAGATACCCTGGAACTGTAGTTTGCATTAGTAAGTTCCCCTGTGGGTGTGGGAGCCGAACCAAGGTCCTCTGCAAGAGCAGAAAGCATTCCTAACTGCTGAGCCATCCCTTCAGCTCCATGGAAGTATTTTATTTTTTACATTCACATTTAATCAACTTGAGAAAGACTCAGGAAGAGAAAATGGGGACACACCGTCCCAGATGTGGATCACCAACTTTTTCTAAAGCTGGATACAGTGGTTCACGCCTGTAATCCCAGAATTTGAGAGACTGAGGCAGGAGGACTGCCTAGAGTTCCAGGCTAGCCCGAGTATCTGTCGTTGTTTCCTCTGAGTTGATGCATTCCCTCTTGAAGGAGGGAAAGAAGCTCATGCAACTTGTAAGGTTCAGGGAAACCCAACTTACAAGGCTCAGGAAATTCATGTGATTTACAAGGCTCAGGAAGATAGAAAGTTACAGGATTTACAAGGCTTCTCTCTGAGCTTATATAAGCAGCCAATAATTGCTGGGTAGGGGCCTGGAGAGATGGCTCAGTGGTTAAGAGTTCTGCTTGTTCTTCCAAAGGTCCTGAGTTCAATTCCCAGCAACCACATGGTGGTTCACAACCATCTGTAATGAGATTTGGTGCCCTCTTCTGGCCTGCAGGGATACATGCAGGCAGAACACCATATACATAAGAAATTAAATTATTATTATGTATTATTTATTATGCATAATAAATAAATTAAATCTTTAAAAAATGCTGAGTAGAAAGACTCCCCAGTTGGCCAACTGTTAGGTTGTTCAGTGAGCTTCAGGGATGCAGCTCCTCTGAGTCATCACCCGTGTTGGGGTGAACTTTTAGATGACAGAGCAGCCTTTGAGTCACCTGGGCTATTGTAAGTCACTCATTAAACTCACTGATTGGCTGGGCTAGACTGAACAGGAAAGATCATTCCTTTGTTGTCTTCAACCTGTGAGATAAATACATATTTGTTCACAACTTCCTAGGAAAAGTCACACAACACTGGGCTAAGCCAATAAAGCTATTACATCGAGGAGATCAGCAACATTGAGAGGATGGTGGTTTGTTTGTTTTGAAAACTGATGTTTTAGAAAGGGAAGAGAAACTGGGTGTGGACTACACCCTTGCGGCCCAAGTTACATGGGAGGCTAAGGGCAAGATGGCTTGAGTCCAGGAGTCTAAGTCTCTTGTGGACAGCAAGACCCCGGCTCAACAACCACAGCAAAATCCAAGCTAGGCTGGAGAGGCGGCTCAGCAGTTAAGACCGGGAATTGGTGAGTCTCAGCACCCCTATCAGGTGACTCACAGCCACCTGTAACTCCAGCTTGACATGGCCACATGTCCTCTCTAGACAGACACTCCTGCTCACATGGTGCGCATACATACAGGCATACACACAAGTGCACAGTATTAAACAAAACCCAAAATATAAAGCCAATGGAGCTGGAGAGATGGCTTGGTAGTTAAGAGCACGCGTTGCTTTTGCAGAGGATCTGGGTTTGGATCACAGCTCTTTGTTGTTGGTGGTTTTTGTTGTTGTTGTTGTTGTTGTTGTTGTTGTTTTTGGTTTTACGAGACAGGGTTTTCCTGTAGCTTTGGTGCCTGTCCTGGAACTAGCTCTTGTAGACCAGGCTGGCCTCAAACTCACAGAGATCTGCCTGCCTCTGCCTCT
>NW_004949125.1:3291870-3293623 GCF_000317375.1 Microtus ochrogaster | reverse complement strand
GGATCTCTGTGAGTTCGAGACCAGCCTGGTCTACAAGAGCTAGTTCCAGGACAGGCTCCAAAACCGAAGAGAAACCCTGTCTCGAAAAACCAAAAAAAGAACTGCAGCTTGGCATGACCACATGACTAAATTCTGACCAATGGAATGGAAAGAGAAGGATGTCCTGTCTCCTTGCTTCTCGTTTTCTGTTTCTCAGCTGCTGAACTGACCTCCTCCTCAGCTCAGGAAGAAAAAGCTACCCGCAGCCTTCATTCCCTAGAGCCCACGCAGCCAGCTTGACTGACTTATGTCTGGACTTTTAGACCTGGGGGAAATCACTTTTGAGCTCATTGAAGCCATCGTCAGTTTGAGTCTGTGTTTTTTTTTTAATTTATTTATTTTTATTTTATATACCTTGGTGTTTTCCCATGGGTGTCAGGTTCCCGGCAACTGAAGTTACAGAGAGGTGTGAGCTGCCATGTGGGTGCTGGGAGTTGAACCTGGGTCCTCTGGAAGAGCAGTCAGTGCTCTTAACCACTGAGCCATCTCTCCAACCCCGTCTGTGTTATTTGTAATCCTTCCTAATCAGTGAACAGCATTTGGTGTGAATATGTGTGTGTTTGTATGAGGACTGTGCGTGTGCATCGTGTGTGTATGGAAGTCAGAGGTCTATATCAGGTGTCTTCCCCAATGGCTCTTCACTTTGACTGTAAATTTCAGGTATTGCTTTATTTTATGTAGGGTCGGTGGGTGGGTCTGTGGGCTTGACCCACGGGTGGAGGTCAAAGGACGCCTTACAGGATTTGGTCACTTGGTGGCAGACATCTCTACCTGGTGAGTCATCTTGCTCCTCATCTTGCTCCTGTTCCTCCACCACGCCCTTTATTTCTTAAGACAAAGTCTCTCACTCTACCTGGTGCTGGTGCTTTAACTAGGCTGCCTGACCAATACACCCCAGGTATCTTCCTGCCTCTGCATTCCCGCCACAGGGATTACAGGTGTTTTTACAAGGGTCCTGGGAACTGAACTCAGGGCCTCATGTTGGTACTGTTAGCATTTTACCGACTGAGCTATTGCCCAGCCCCGATATCTTTTGGTTTTTCCTGCCCGGCCACGACTTCCCATTCTTTCACAAGACTTCCTCCACCCCATTGTTTGTGGTTGTGTGACTCACTGAGTCCCTTTCTTCCCTAATGAGTGAGCAAAGGACCAGACGACCAAGATTCTCCCTCCCCCACATCAGGAATGAACATTTTCTCTGGAGTGGCACAGGAACCTCAGGGAGAATGAGTTAAGATTTGTAGTACCAATCCCACCAGAATATGATCCTTTGGGTCCCAAGTATAGCCTCTTAGTTTGCACTACTTTTTAAATTTTGTAAATATTTGTGTGTGCATGCATACACATGTATACACATACACATATGTACACACAAATCAAAATACAATTAAGTTGTTTGTTTAACAAAACTTTTCCCAAGTTTTCTTGGGACAGAGTCTTTCTATGTAGCTCTGGCTGTCCTAGAATTCACTATGTAGACCAGGCTGGCATCTAACTCACAGAAATCCATCTGCTTCTGCCTTCCAAGTAGTGTAAAGGTGTAAGCCACCACAACTGTCAGGAGCGAACTTTTGAAATGTGGCCACTAGGTTTGAAGAACTGAATTTTAGATGTTTTACAGGTGGCTCTAAAATAGATCACCTGCCTAGAATCCCTCAAGGAGAGGTTAGGGATAGTGCTCAGTGGTAGGGCACCTGCTTAGAAATCCCCAGTG
>NW_004949125.1:3289710-3291595 GCF_000317375.1 Microtus ochrogaster | reverse complement strand
TAGACCAGGCTGGCCTTGAACTCAGAGATCTACCTGCCTCTGCCTCCCAAGTGCTAGAATCAAAGGTGTGAGCCACACACCCAATTTAAAAATTAGTTTTGAATGCACAGTAAAGTGGAAAGAAATCTACAATAAAGACACATCCCCCATAAATTTACAGCAGGCGTTCTAGTTATACTTGCTTTTCCTTACTTCTATCCATTGACCCATTCACAAGCATCTCCTTTATGTGTGTGTGTGTTGATGCAGGTGTAAGTCTGTGAGTGTCCATGTGTGAGTGCATGTGTATAAGTGTGCAGATGTAGGTGAGAGGTCAATCTCAAGTGTCATTTCTCAGTCACTATGCACTTTAATTTTGTCGCATGTTTGTGTATGTGTATACAAGTGTATGTGTGTGCAAAGATTGTGGAAATCAGGAGACAGCTTGTGGGAGTCAGCTCTCTCCTACTGTGTGTGTCTTCATTATCAAACTCAGATTGTTGAGGTTGGTGCCAAGCACCAAGGTGCCATCATATCAGTCCTCAAATCCTCATTTTGGTGTGTGTGTGTGTTAAATGTTTGAAGAGATTTATTTATTTTATGTGCATAGGTATTTTTGCTTACATGTATGTGCACAGACTGAGTTCCTGGTGCCCATGGAGGTCAGAATGGGTGTTGAAGCCCATAGAACTGGATTTACGAGTCGTGAGCCACCATATGAGTGCTGGGAAGCAAACCTGGGTCCTCTGCAGTAGTAATGGATGCCCTTAAACACTGGGCTATCTCTACAACCCCTTTAGTTGTTGGGTTTTTTAAGATTTAATTTCCAGGGCTGGAGAGATGGCTCAGTGGTTAAGAGCACTGGCTGCTCTTCCAGAGGTCCTGAGTTCAATTCCCAGCGACCACATGGTGGCTCACAACCATCTGTAATGAGATCTGGTGCCCTCTTCTGGCATGTGGGCATACACGGAGGCAGAATGTTGTATACATAATAAATAAATAAATCTTTAAAAAAAAGATTTAATTTCCATGCATGCATGCGTGGTGTGTGTGTGTGTATGTGTGTGTGTGGTACATGTGCATGAAAGTAACCCAAATTGGCCAGAGAGAGGGCATCAGATTCCCCAACGCTAGAGTAACAGGATATGCTGGGAACCCAACTCTAATCCTTTGCAAGTGCTCTTAACCAGATCCATCAGTCCAGATCTCACCCTCTTTGCCTCTCACCCAGACCTGGTGCTCCTTGAATGACCTAGGCAGGGTGGCCAGCCTCTCCTGTCTCCACCACCAACACTGGCGATTCTGAACACACCTATATTTTTCGGGGAGTGCCAGGGTTGGAGCTCAGGTCCTCATTCTTGCGAGTTAAGCAGTTCACCATGGAGCCATTTCCTCAGTTCACCTCTCATTTCTTGATACATTTCCAAAACCATTACAGAGGTCAGGACATTTGCCCTTAAACAAGTTTGCATCTGTACCATCGGAGGTCAGGGCTCGCTTATAGTCTCTTCTCTATTTGGGGGTGTTAAAACATCCCAAACAACGAAATGTAGAGATTTCTGGTTTCCCGTAATGACGCTTTGACAAATCACTACATCTGTGTAACACAAAGCTCATCAAGAAATACAGCCTGGGAGCTGGGCGGTGGTGGCACACGCCTTTAATGCCAGCACTCGGGAGGCAGAGGTGGGCTGATCTCTGTGAGTTGGAGGCCACCCTGGTCTACAGTGTGAGTTCCAGGACAGGCTCCAAGGTTACACAGAGAAACCCTGTCTCAATAAATCAAAATAATAATAATAATAATAATAATAATAATAATAATAATAATAGAAGAAGAAGAAGAAGAAGAAGAAGAAGAAGAAGAAGAAGAAGAAGAAGAAGAAGAAGAAGAAGAAGAAGAAGAAGA
>NW_004949125.1:3287349-3288830 GCF_000317375.1 Microtus ochrogaster | reverse complement strand
GGGGGTGGGGTGAGAAGAGTTTTTTTTTAATTTTTTTTTTTTTGAGACAGGGTTTCTCTGTGTAACCATCCTGGAACCCACTTTGTAGACCAGGCTGGCCTCGAACTCACTGAGATCTGTCTGCCTCTGCTTCCTAAGTCCTGGGACTAAAGGCGTGCACCACCGCTACCTGGCTGAGGCAGGGGTCTTATGTAGCCTAGGCATATATATTTATAATAATAAAATAAATAATATATAATAATAAAATCTATATATATTTAGTTTTTGTTATAGTCCAGGCCTGCCTGGAAATCATAGAGATCCTCCTGCCTCTGTGTCTCCGTGTTGGGATTAAAGGTGTGCGCCACTGTGGCCTGCCTGACTTGAAACTCTCCGCATAGCCGAGAATGACTTTGACCTCCCAGGTATTCTGCCTCCTCATGCACCACTCCACTTCCATTTTTTAATATCTTCTTTTTAATTTTTTATTACCTTTATTTATCATTTGTGTGTAGGACACATTCATGTCACAGTGCGCATGTCAGGGCAGGAGAGAACTCGCAGGAGTCAAGTCTCTCCTTCTACACGTGGGACCCCAGGATAGAACTCGGGCCATCAGATTTATCAGCAAGGGCCTTTACCCACTAACCCATTCAATCCATCTTCTTGCCCTTTTTAAAATTAGACTAGGGCTATAGAGCTGGCTCAGTGGTTAGGAGAACTTCCTGTTCTTGCAGAGGACACAGCTCAGTTCCAAGCACCCACCTGGTGGCTGAAAACAGTCTGTTAGCCTTTTTCTGGCTCTGCAGGCATCAAGCATGCACCAGCACATACATGTTCCACAGATATACATACAGGTAGAACACACATATACATACAATAAAAATAAATAAATCTTTAAAATAAAATAAGACATAATAAAATTACTGAGACCTTGTGGTCATTTCATATGGAGAGCATGGCACAGTAAACAGAACTCTGAAGTAGGATCCCCTGCTGTTACCAGCCTGGCTCCTACTTGCCATCATTGCTCTCTGGAACATTCCTGAGTCAGTAAAGCTTCTGATCCTCTGTGCAAAATGAGGAGCATGAACCTTGCGCTCTCAACTCAATTACAGGTTCACTAAGGCCATAAAGATGGCAAAGTGATTCTCACCTTTAATCCCAGGGCCAGAGAGAAAAAGGCAGGTGGATCTCTGTGAGTTCCAGGCTATTCTGGTCTACAGAGAAGGACTCTACCCACCCCCACAAAGATGAGGGGAATTGGAGAGATGTCTAAGAGATCAAGACACAGTTCCTGAAGAAGACCCAGGTTTGGCTCCCAGAACACACACCAGATGATATCAGGCTAGCCAGGGGATCCAGTGCCCTCTTCTGTACTTTGAGGACACCTGTACACGCATGTACCACATACATAGAATTAAAAATAAAATTAATCTGTAAAAAAATATAAGGAGAGTAGCTGAGCGGTGGGGGTGCACGCCTTTAATACCAGCACTTGG
>NW_004949125.1:3238313-3280440 GCF_000317375.1 Microtus ochrogaster | reverse complement strand
TGTGTGTGTGTGTGTGTGTATTTGAGCATTTGTGCACGCACAAGTCAGAGGACAACTTAAAGGAATTGGTTCTCTTTCTTCAGTATCTGGGCCCCGGGGACCAAATCCAGGTCGCCAGACTTGCCAATAAGTGCTTGTTCCCGTGAAAAGCCATCTTACCGACCGTCCTAGATTTTTATAATAAAACATTGGGGGTGGGGAACACCACTGAGAAGATCATTCCTTACTGTTCCACCCTTAGCATCATCGTCTTGTCTGCGGCCTGTCATTGGAACCCAGCTGGTTAACAAAGTGTGGGTTTGTTCATTTGAAGGAAGTGGCCATGGGCACAGACCTTGTGTGGGTTAAAGACGAAGTTTCCGTGCCCCACTGTGGGCTCTCTTCTGCTCCGTTGCAGCTCAAGTTTCTGTCTTTCATAACTCTTTTTTTATTTCCTCCTCCTGGAAGAGCATATGTTCCAGAAGCTTCCTTAAACATGTTATGTGGGAGGTAAAACTTGAGAACTTAATTGTCAGAAGGCATTCTTAATTTTACCCAACCACTCGATCAATATATTGGCCATAAGGAAGGTTCTAGCTTAAACACAATTTTCCTAAAGAATTTTCTTTTTGAGACAAGGTCTCACTATGAAGACCAGGCTGACCCCTAATTTACAGAGATTTGCCTGTCTCTGCCTCCCAAGTGCTGGGATTATAAGAGTGAACCACCACATCCAGACCAGGAATTCTTCTTAAAAAAATGTATTCATGAAAAAAATTATTTTACACCAAGCAGTGGTAGCTAGCATATGCTTTTAATCCCAGCACTCAGGAGGCAGAGACAGGCAGATCTCGGTGAGTTTGAGCCAACCTGGTCTACAGAGCGAGTTCTAGGACAGCCAAGGCAACACAGAGAAAGCCTGTCTCAAAACTAAAAGAAAACAAGACAAACATAAAATAATGCTTTACATTTTATTTTGTAAGTCTATAGGTGTGGGCACGTGCCAGTGTGTGTATGTGTGTGTGTGTGTGTGTGTGTGAGTGTGTGTGTGTGTGAGTGTGTGTGTGTGTGAGTGTGTGTGTGTGTGTGTGAGTGTGCGCGCGCGCGTGTGCCCACACGTGTACATACACAAAGGTCAGAGAACGACTGTGTGGAGTTAGTTCTCTCCTTCTTCTTTTACTTGGGTTTCAGGGATGGAACTCGGGCAACCAAACTTGCATCGTTAGACGGAGTTCGCCCTTACCTACTAGGCCATCTTGCTGGCCTTCCGGAGAAATCCTGAAGGCATTTTCCCTCAAGTGTAACTGCTGAGAAACCCAAAGTCATCCTAACTTCCTGCTCCCTAAGACTTTGTTGTCTCTTGGGAAGCCAGAAGGATCTTAATCTCTCCACATTGTTCTGAAGTTTTACAAGTATTTGCTGTGCAGCAGATCAACTTTCTTTCCCTGTGGGCACTTTCCATCTGTAACTGGCTTATCCTCCTGGTCTGGGAAATTCCCCCGGAATAGTTCCATGGCTGCTTTCCTTATTTGTTTTTCCTTTGTTCTTGACTTTCTAGTGTTGGGATATTAGGATGGTGGGATTCCCTGGTCTGGCTTTCTTTTGAAAGAAAGGAAGGAAGAAAAAGAAAGATTTATTTTAAATTATGTGTGTGTGCTCACATGCACACACTTGTGAATGCGGGTGTCTGAGGAGGCCAAAGGTGTTGGATCACCCTGGAGCTAGAGTTCCAGGTGCCTGTCAGTCACGTGAGGTGGGTGCTGGGAACCAGTCTTCTGTAAAGGCAGTCTATGCTCTTCTTACCACATAAGTGTGAAGAACAGAGTGTGCGACAGGACCAGAACCTGTGTGTGTAGCGGGGGAGCATGGAGACTCCCCTAAGATTCCAGTGCACACAGGTGGTAAAGGAAGGAGCTCCAGGGCAAGCTGATTGGCTAGAGTAACTGGAATGGGAGAGTTTGGGGTTCAGTGAGGGACCCTGCTCCAATATATAAGATGGAGACCCATTGACAAATACGCTTGATGTCAACCTGGGTCCTCTATACCCATGTGCACGCATAAGTATGACCACTTCTACATGATCACGCGCGCACACACACGCATCACACATACTCCAAAAAATATCTTTTTTTTTTTTTTTTTTTTTTTTAGTTTTTCGAGACAGGGTTTCTCTGTAGTTTTGGAGCCTGTCCTGGCACTAGCTCTTGTAGACCAGGCTGGCCTAGAACTCACAGAGATCCGCCTGCCTCTGCCTCCAGAGTGCTGGGATTAAAGGCGTGTGCCACCACTGCCCGGCTCCAAAAAATATCTTTAATGCTTCTGTTTTCTAATAGACCATCTTATTAGTGAATGAATTATATTCCTACCCTGTTATATCAGCAACCTTAAAAAAAATTCTCCCTACCCTTTATCTTCATGGTTATTATTTTATTTTAATGATATGGTACAAGGATCTTTTTTCTTCCTTATAGAGTTTTGTGTTTATTTAGCAACTCCCCACCAACCTTGAGACAGAGTCAGGTTGCTCAGATTGGCCTTAGACTGCATAGCCAGAGGATGAATGGACCTGGGGATCCTTCTGCTACCACCTGTCCAGATGTGCACCCCATCTGTTTCACTCTGGGGTGCGGATCAAACCTAGGTTTTCAGTCACGCTAGTAAAGCACTCTACCAACTGATCGACAAAGCTGCCTGTCTTTGAGACGTGTAGCCCAGGCTGGGTATTGAACTCCGCACGTAGTTGACATCAATCGCCACTTCAGTGACGGCTTCCACCTCCCGAGTGCTGGGATGACAGGTGTGCCACCTGAGCAGGTCTGTGATGTGCGAGGGACATGCTGGCGGGCCTTCTAACCTGGCTACATCTCCAGGAAAAAAGAAAAATTGAGACAGGATCTCACTGTGGCACAAGCTATATAGAATTTTAGGGCCTCACGCCACAGCATATTGTAGTTATCCCATAACAAGGGGGCTCAAGAATCTTTCCATGGCGTTGGCAGGAGAGCAGGCGGGAGAACGGGGCCCTTCCAGACAGCCAAACTGGTAGCCCCAGAACCCGCAGACCTCCCTAGACTCGGTCACGCCCGGGATGCGGGAGCGTGCCAAGATGGCGGACGCCCCGCCCCGCGGCCCTTCGAGGCGCGTTCGCCGGCTGGAGCCGAGTACTTCCGAGCGTTCCCGAAAGCCGGTGGAACCCAGGAACGGCGCGGGCGGGAGCGGCCCCGCCCGGAGCCTGGGAGCTGCGTCGACGGCACCGAGGGGGAGGGGAGGCCGGATGTGAGTGGAGCGGCCATTTCCTGTTTCTCTGCAGTTTTCCTCAGCTTTGGGTGGTGGCTGCTGCTGTGCTTCGCCTTCCAAGTCCACTGAGGGCCAGGCGGCGTGGACAGCGGTCCCTGCACTCGGCGCCCCGCCGCCCGCAGCCTCGCACCCGCCCGCCCCGCGTTTCCCGAGCCCGCCGCTTCCCGCCTCAGTGACCGGCCGCCGCCGCCGCGGCCCACGGAGCGGCCCAGATGCAGGCCATCAAGTGTGTGGTGGTAGGAGACGGGTGAGTGCACGACCGTGTCGGGGGCGACGGAGGGGGTGTCGTCCGCGGATCCGTGGGGGGCGGGCGGCACTTGGATCCCTGCAGGCCCGAAAAGCCTCGGGCTGGCGTAGAGCGCGCGCCCGGCTTTCTGGGGGGCGCGGGCCTCCCACCCTCCCAGGCCTGGTTCCGGCTTCTGGTTGGGGGAGGGCCTGGGCGAGCCGGCCGGAGGGAAAAGTGAACTCCACCCTCCTGCTTTCTTTCCCCCGGACACCGCCCGTCGCCCTGCTCTCGTTGGCACGTAGACGGGGCTGGTTTGAAAATTTTTGCTTTTTTTTTTTCTGTATTGTTTTTGAGAAAAGGAAGTCCAGTTTCTTCATGAACTTAGGATTTTCCCCCCGAGAACTGGGCTAGGTAACGGCCTCCGAGTCGAACCTATTGGATGCAGGTTTGCACCGGCCACTTGGGTGACCTGGAAGTTAGGAACGGACTCGGTTGCTTCGACTTTGCAGGGTGTTTATAAAAATGCTCATTTTCACACTTTGCGCCGGGAAAGTTACTGGAATGCTAGCTGAAAGGAGTTGAGTGTGATGAAGACTGTCCATTGAACGTAATGTGGTCATTAAAAAAAAAAAGCCTTCTCTGAAGGCGTTAGATAGGGACGTTGCAGATCCAGCTCCCTGTGACTCGAGGCAGTTCTTTTCATGACTGTTCGTGATGGTTTCAGGCCCTTGAGGGAGACAAGACTGGTCTTATGCAGGCGCCCCCCTTCCTTCAGTAGAAACAAGAATCTCAGTGTAATCGGAGCAAAATCGCGCGTCTCAGCGTTGCCTGTGTCGGTTCGTGTTCACGAGGAAGCTTGCAGATTTACTACTCCCGGTTTCCTCAAACGCAAAATGCAACTGGTACATTTTCAAGTTCAGTAGAACGCGCTGCAAACTTACTGTCTTCCACGCTTGCAGCGAACACGGATTTTCTTGAATCGCAGCCCCTGAATTTCTGATCGATTGTTCAGCCTATTTGCTTAACTCTACGTTAGACGTCTGGGATGCCCCTGTAACTAATGTAGCCAAACGGTCAGATTCCCTCTTTTTTTGGGGAGGGGGTTGTCTCACAAACAGAACACGGGTCAATGTATAGAACTACATATTGGGAGTCTCAGAGGCTAGAAATGTGTCCGCTGCTTTCCCTTTCGCCTCCTAAAAGGAAGCTTTGTCACCTGGGACAGTTGTTTGATAGTGAAAGCAGTTGAAGTTCTGTTTTGGAGCCAGGGTCTTTCTGTGTCTTGGTCCTTGATGGTTAATTCGCCTGTGACAGCCTTGGTAGTGTTGGGTTTACAGGTATGAGCCATCGGGCCTGCTTTGAGTGAAAGCGCTTGTTTGTATTTTGAATGCACCTTTCCTGGGGAACGTTTGAAAAGTTATCTGAACTTCCTTTAAAAGTTAGAAATGCTTTTGTGGATTGGGAAGCTGTACCATTCCTAATTTTTTATAAGTTAAATTGTTCTATCACCACCCTCGTCGTCCCAAAGCTTAAGCACCATCGAGGAAGAAGGGAGATTGTGAGAATCAGAGGTCAGGGACACTAGACGGAAGCAGTGCCTTCTGGACCATACTTCTGAACTTCATAGCAGCTGTACAGAATCCTAGCCCAGGGCAGGGAGGGCCGAGGCTGAGTAGGAATGGACCCTTGATGGCTTCTTGGGGTGGGAGAATCAGTTTTCTTTATGGGTGTGACCTTGGTAGATCCACCTAGCTCCAGTGGATGGCCCCACACTCAAGAGTATATGGGCAGCACAAAGTGGACTAGATGGGCTTTTAAGAGGGGGATGCAAAACTAGGAGGAGGAGTGGGGATGAATATGATCAAAATCCATTGGATGACATTCTCAAAAAATTACTTTTTAAAAAAGAGGCAAATTGCTGCTGAATCAGGACCATATCACAGTGTTTGAAAGTTTTTAAGATTGACTGAAATACACATGCAACAGGTATGCTTATATTTTTATTGATACTTATAGATCATATTGTAGGTCTGCTTCCCCCCCCTCCCCCTGCGCTGGAGTTGGAATTCAGGGCCTTATGCTTCTGGCAAGTGCTGAACAGCTGAGATACATCTTAGTCTGTTACCGACTATAAAACAAAAATACCCAGAATGCCTGCTGTGGGGTCTGGAGCCTTCCTTTGGGTACCATTACTTTTTCTTATTTTTAGTTTTTTATATGTACGGATGTTGTGTCTGCATGTATGTCTGTGCCATATATTTGTGCAAGCAGAGGATCCCCTGAAACTGGAGTTTTCTGGCGGTTGTGAACCACTATGGGGTGCTAGCAATCGAACCCAGATCCTCTTGAAGAGCAGCCAGTGCACTTAACTGCTGAGCCATGTCTCCAGCCCCCCACTGCTGTTTCAATTTCTGGAGTAACCCTCAGCCTGTCATTCTTTTCCTCAAGAGAGATGCCTCTAGGGAAAGTTAAACAAGACTAAACAAGATGCTGAATATTAAGAGGCTCTTAAGTGCCTGGTCCTTGTGGAGTGCCTGGAAGTGCTGGTTACCATTGTTTGTGTGTGTGTGTGTGTGTGTGTGTGTTTTCCAGTGCCTTATCTCTTGTGTGTTAGACAAGTGCTCACCACTGAGCCATTCCCACTTGCCCCTATTCTTACTATCATTGTTGGGGTTTTTGTGTTTGTTTGTTTTTACTATGAAGGTCTGTGAAGAATGTTAGAAATGCAGTTTCTAGCCTTGAATTTTTCAGTCTTTCTAAAAAAAGCAAAACTTTTTTTAAATATATTTATTTGTATTGTGTGGAAGGCATACATTGCCATAATAAGCTGTGAAGGTCAGAGGACAACCTGGAGGAATTGGCTCTATCACGTGGGTCCCAGGGATTGAACTCAGGTAGTCAGGCTTACCTTTACCTGCTGAGACATCTTTCTAATCCCAGTATACATTTTTTTTTTTTAAATGGAGTCTCGATGTGTATCTCTGGCTGGCCCGGAACTCCCAGAGATCTGAATGCTGTGTTAAAGATGTGTATCACCACATCTGACCGTACTTTAAACATGCTGAATGTATAAGAGTGTTTTGCCTGCATGTATGTCTGTACCACATTTGTGTCTGGTATCCAAGGAGGCCAGAAAGAGGGCATTAGATGCCCTGGAACTGGAGTGACAGATGGTTGTAAGTTACAGTGTAGATGCTGGGAATTGAACCTGGGTTCTCTGCAAGAGCAGCCAGTGCTCCTAACCATTGAGCATCTCTCCAGACCTTCTTGATGTGCTTTTTCGTACTATATTTGACATAGATATTGTTGGGGCTAAGTGACAGAAGTAGACATTTACCAAAAGACTGATGAAATTTACACTTTGAATGTACAGCAACATTGATTTAGAACATTGGTTCTCAACCTGTGACCCCCCCCATTACAGTTTATAACAGAAGCAAAATTACAGTTATGAAGTAGCAAGGAAAAAGCGTTATGGTTGCTATAACATGAGGAACTGGATTAAAGGTTGCAGCATGAGATCCACTGGTCTAGAAGTATAGATACATAGCCTTGCATGCCAATAATATTTTTTGCTTTTTATTAAATAAGCTGTGCCTGAGGTATAGTTGGAGTGCCTTTTACTCTGAAAAAATTTAAAGCAATTAACCTAATGTCATATATAGTATACCACATTTTACAGGGCTAAAAGCCTCTTGGTGTTCCTTCTAATGTAAGGAGTGATGACAAACTAAGATCGTACAAATTGGGAACTTTCTTATTTAAAAGTTCTTTTGAGGAATTGCAGTTAAAAATTCTGATGACCATGTTAGATTAGCCAGCCTGTATTGTTCTGGTGGGTTAGTCTCTGTTCAGTAGTTAATTGACAGTGGATATAAAATAGGAGAGATTTAACCTTATATCAGATGGTATTTCTGAAAGCAGAGCATGTGATTTTTCTTGGTAGTGTATGGCGTACACCGAACCACACTGAGCTAGCGCTCTTACTTTTAGACACACACACACTTTTTTCTTGTGCTGGTGCTATGAACTAAACCTAGGACCTCACATTTGGTAGATAAGTGTCGTGTTACTCCATTAAATCCCCACCCAGCCCTCACCTAGCTTTGTTCTCCTGCTGGGATTGCAGAGATGTGCCATCACAACTACCTCAGTGGTTTTAACAGGACTGCTTTAGTTTAGGATAGGACAACCAGGAAGCTGACAAGCCAAATCTTAAGTTTCCTTCTTGTCTGCGTATGGACTTGGGTCCAGTACATTGTCTAACTTCGACATTGCTGTCTAGGAATTTCGTTAGTTCAACCTCCTATGATGTCATCCCTACAGGAATGGACACATTTTACTCTGCTTCCATTGATCAGTGATAGCATGGCCCATGAATTTGCTTAAGCTCCTCATGAGTTTTTGTTTTCTTGTGATGTGGATGTCTGTTTATTTTGGCCTGTTATGAAGGCACTTGAATTCTGCACTGGCTTCCAAATTTATTTTTTTATTTTATTTTATTTTTTTTTGGTTTTTTGAGACAGGGTTTCTCTGTAGCTTTAGAGCTTGTCCTGGAACTTGTTCTGTAGACCGGGCTGGCCTCAGACTCACTTCTGCCTTCTGAGTGCATGTTAAAGGCACCATCACCCAACTCCAAATTTAAAGTTTTGTTTTTATTACTTTATATGCTTGGCTGTTTTACCTGCATGTATTTTTGTGCACCAAATCCCCAGTGCCCTTGGAAGTCAGAAGAATGCTTTGGATTGAAACTTTGTACAGAGTCTTAGTTTGAAGTCTTTAATGGTATTAATGACTATCTTTATACCCATTGGTTAGGAAGTTCCTGACTCCTAAGTGTGAGAGTTCTGAATTGGGATGTGTCTTTTCCTAGTAATTGAACAATTCTTCATGATTCATCTGTTTTTCCGAACATAGCCTTGTCGTGGAAGAAATATTGTTACAGAATCTCAGAATCTTTGTACCTTAGAGATTTTTTTTGTTTTGTTTTGTTTTTCGAGACAGGGTTTCTCTGTAGCTTTTGGTTCCTGTCTTGGAACTAGCTCTTGTAGACCAGGCTGGCCTCGAACTCACAGAGATCTGCCTGCCTCTGCCTCCCGAGTGCTGGGATTAAAGGCGTGCGCCACCACCGCCCAGCTTAGAGATATTTCTTAGAGAAATTTCAGACTCTAGCTCAAGGTCTTTCAGTTACTGGAGGAATATGAGAGAGGAGAACATACATGTATTTGTGAGTGAGCACACAGACATGGGTCTACATGGAGGGAGAGGTAGGCATCTTCCTCAGTCATCTTTCACTCCATTTCTTACTTTAAAATTTTCATGTGTATTTTTATGAGTGGATGCCCACAGAGGTCAGGGTTGGGCATTGTCTACTCCAAAGGCAGAGTTACAGGCAGCTGTGGGCTGCCTGATGGGAGCTGGGAACTAAGCTTGAGTCCTGGAAGAGCAACAAGCTCTTAACCTCTGAGCTGGATCTCCAGCTCCCACTTGAGTTTTTGAAATAGGATCTCATACAGCCCGGGGTAGCTTCCAAACTCCCTTTGTACCCAAGACTAGATTTGAACTCTGGATCCCTCTGCCCTCTTTAAGAACTAGACGGGTACGCATCAGCATACCCCGCCCTTAAGATTGACTTGGTCAGATCTTTGTGCTTTTAGACAGTGTTACCTACCTGATCTGGATTTGGTTTCCAGTTACTGGATGATCTGGTTTCCCAGTCTTAGGAATGTTTTGTCTTACAAGGCCATGCAGAAAGTTCTTTATTCTTTTTTGTTTTTTTCAGACAAGGTTTCTCTGTAGCTTTGGAGCCTGTCCTGGAACTAGCTCTTATAGATCAGGCTGGCCTCAAACTCAGAGAGAGATCCGCCTGCCTCTGCCTCCCGAGTTCTGGGATTAAATGCATGCGCCACCACCCCCTAGTTATGTTCTTTACTCTTTTTAGATCTACTCCCATCCTTCGGTGCTGGGCATGGAATTTGGGGGATTGTTTGCACTAGGCAAGCCTTCTACTAATGTGCTACAGCAGTGATGGAGACCTCTTCTTGGACTGGGTTTTGCTGCTTAGTCCATGTAGGTCTTGAACTTGAAGCAGTCCTTCTCTTTAAAACTCCCAAGTGCTGTGATTACATAGCCAGTTTTTTTTTACATACCTTTAAAGGTTTTGTGTGTATAGAAGCGTGTCTGAGTATATGCGTTCACGCACGCAGATGCCTGCAGAAGAGTTATAGGCATTGTGAGCCCTCTGATGTGGATGTTGGGACTCACTGAGCCATCTCACTAGCCTCTACATGTTTTTAATGTGAGGAAGTTGTCAGTGCTTTCAGGTTATTGATATGTGTATTTTAAGGTTTGATTTGTAAATTTCAGAAAATAATATTAAAGCCGGTCAAAGCAGAAGGCTTGAAGCACAGAATTGACAGGAAAATGAAGACATCAGTAGGAACGGAAATCACTAGTGGGCTTCATTCTTAGTCCTTTCTACAGGATAGGGCAGGAAGTACAGATAGGTTAAAGAAATAGTAATGTCATGTGCTAGGGGAAGAACTAATATAGAACGGACAGCAATTCCTTCCAGTAGACCAAGGCTAGTTTTTGAAAGATTAAAGGGAAGTTGAAACTAAGTACTTAACTATACAAATTCAGAAAATTCCAAAGCAGATAGAAACTCCCAGAAATTCAGTCAGTCATGGCTGTGACCAAACACGGCTTCCATTCCCCATGTGAACATGTTCTTGATGTTACTTCCTGTAGTTCAGTTGTTGACTTTGGCCTCTAGAGTTGATTTATGCTGTGTGTTTACAAGGAATGAGTAAATACACTAAAAGAAAGGTAATAACCTCTCTATTTATGCTGATCCATTTTAAAGTTAAGATTTAGTAAAAGTACAGAGACAGGCTCTCACGTAGCCCAGGCTGGCCTCACACGGCGCTATGTGACCTTGAGCTTCTGACCCCCTTGTTTCTACCTCCTGGGTGCTAGGATTACAGACAAGTGCCACCCTGCTTGGTTTTATTTAGTGTTGGGGAACAAACCCAGGACGTGGTGTATGCTAGGCCAGCTGAGCTGCATCACAACCCTATAGTCATGTTTTTATAGAACATAAATTGTAGTTAATTATGTTAATAATTACATTCCCAGCCATGTGTGGTGGCTCACAACTGTCACCCCAGCACGGAGGAGGCAGAGGTAAATTGGTTAAAGGATCATGATGGGCACAAATTCAAAACCAGCCCAATCTACATAGTAAGTTCAAGGTCATTAGGGTTGTGTATTGCAACCACTTCAGTAGGTGAAGGTACCTGCCTATAAGCCTGACAACCTGAGTTCCATCCCTGGGTACACATGATAGGAGGGGAGAACCTGTTTATTCCCTTAAAGCACCAATTCTCAACCTTCCTAATGCTGTAACCCTTTAAATACAGTTCTTTATGTGTGGTGACCCCCAACCATACAACTGTTTTCCTTGCTACTTCATTTTTGCCACTGTAATGAGTTGTAATGTGAATATATCTGTTTTCTGATGGTCTTTGCAACCCCTGTGAAAGACTCATTGGACCCCCAGGTTGAGAACTGCTACCTTGAACTTTTTATCTCACGCATACTATGACGCGTGTGCACAGGTACATTATCACAAATAGCAACAACACAATTCTCAGTACCAGGTTGTCTCAGTCTTCTTTCCAGTTGGGCCTTTCAAAGATGATGCCTCTACTCTAGCTGGGGTGCAGAGCTAGTGAAAGGCTGGGGAGCATGATGGTGGTGTGAGGACGATGAAGTGCTGGGGATTGAGCACAGGATGCCTGTGCAGTAGGCAAGTATTCTACCACTGAGCTACAGCCCCAGCTAAGGTTTATTTTTTTTTTAATTATTACTTATATTACTTGTGCGAAGTGCCTTCATTGACATTTCCATATATGTGTGGAATGTACGGTTTGTTTGAAGTAGGGTCTCACTAAGTGGCCCTTGCTAGAGTGAAACTCATCATGTAGCCCAGACTGACCTGGTACTCCTGGAGATCCTCTTTTCAGCCCCCAAGTGCTAAGATTACAGGCTTGAGCCCCCACTCCTGGCTATCCATGAGTCTTGTTTCCTGCAGTATCTCAGCACCCAGTACCTTCCTTTGCTGGTGTAAATTGGTATTGGATTATTGCTCACTGGAGTTGAATGCATCTACTTACAAGCAAGAACAGAGGCAGCAAAGGAAGTTCAGATGTGCCAGAAACTATACATGTAAATGATAGAGCTAGTTCTGAATCTCCAGTCTGGGCCTCTCCAGATCTTAGGCTGTCTTGCTCATACAGGTTTGTTTTGACATTCTAAGCCTTTCACAAGATAAATGTCTAATGAGTCATTTCTGTTTAGAAAGCCGTTAGGGATTGGAAGTTAACCTGCTGGTGATGTAGTGTTTGACAGTGAGATCTTTAGGATGGGAAGCTCCAACTTCATTAAGCTCTTTATGATGTTACAAGTCAAGCAAGTATTGGCAAGACTGAGTGGTTGAGCTTCTGCCCTTATGGAACCCTTAGCCTCAAGAGTGGAAGGGAAGTACAAACTTACTTCTGGATAGTGAAGCCCAGTCTGCAGTGGCCTGTGCTGAGCAACAGAATCTTAGGATTAACACCAGTGTATCACCTTGACCTTAGCAAGCCATCAGAGGCAGCAACGAGCTGGACTCTACTGTTTGGATGGAGCCTTTAGGGTGTCCCTGTAGTCAACTAGGGACTGTGGTGAAACTTGGAAATTTTATATTTTTTTGCAAATGGTGCAGCAGTTTTCATTTTTAATTATAGTCTCAAAACAACATTTCAGTGGTTGAGAACTTTTTAAACAGTACCCTAACTTCTGCCTGAGTGATACCACTAGTGATAGCTATAGTTGTGTGTCCCTTATGGTTACATATTTCTGCACTTTTCTCTTTTGCCTTCTCTTTGCAACTGTTTGAGAAGTTTACTCCATCCCTGTGTCCTTCATTAGCATGTTTAGTGTATTTGACTTAGCTTCTTTCATAGCTTGTGAGAATTGAGGGTGGGGAGGCGATGTGCCTAGATATGAGTGAGTGAGAGCCTGTGGCTGTTTTAACTGGTTGTGCTCTGTTATGGACAGGCAGGCAGTAACATTAGTCAGTACTTGAGAAATAGCAGTGCAGTTTGCAGAGGCGGTCATTGTTCACATATTGGTGTCAGCTCTGAGTGGAAGATGTTAAGCACTTCACTGGGCCTTGTACTTACTGCATACCCTTGACTGCTGGTCCAGATGCCACACACACGGAAAAGGAGGTCGTTCAATCTGCCTTTCTGAGAAATACAAAGGTTTTGTTTTGTTTTTAAGATAAAAATGTGGCCGGGCGGTGGTGGCGCACGCCTTTAATCCCAGCACTCGAGAGGCAGAGGCAGGCGGATCTCTGTGAGTTCGAGGCCAGCCTGGTCTACAAGAGCTAGTTCCAGGATAGGAACCAAAAGCTACGGAGAAACCCTGTCTCGAAAAATCAAAAAAAAAAAAAAAAAAGATAAACGTGTACAGAGTGTTAAATGTTAGAAAACACTAGCTCATTTGTTTACACTTCTGGATGTGGTATAGCTGTTTCCCATCATTTTCTAGAGTATTCTAGCAGAGTAGTGGAAACCAGGATTGTGTTCATGTTGACTAAACAGCCGTTTTCTCTCCCTTCAGAGCTGTTGGTAAAACCTGCCTGCTGATCAGTTACACGACCAATGCATTTCCTGGAGAGTACATCCCCACCGTGTGAGTATCCTCTTCGGGTTGGGAATCATTTTACCTGCGATGTGTTTTCTGTTCTGTAAAGCCTTTGTCAATCCATATATGAATTAATGGTGTTTATTTTCCTCCCAAAAATTGGAATCTAATTGTTAGGTATTTAGAGCTTCAAAAAAAATCAATTTAATGTATGATTTTCTTAAATGAGGCCTGTGTGAGAAAATGCACAGTTCCTTACTGACTTTTAGACATTTAGAAAAAAAAAGAAAACCACACTGTGGAGTGTGTAGACTGGAATGTAAAGAAAATCAGAGCCTGACCACCGCAGTTCAGTTTCTGATAGCTTGGCTCTGTGGGGCCTGGAGCAGAGTATCACACTGGTTTAATTGGCCTTTCTGGCCAGTCATCGATTGTTGCATGTCTCTTACAGGGCTGTAGAGGTGAAACTGGGGGGTGGGGCAGATTTAGATTCTGGGTTGGATTCTGTATGGGTAACCCAATTGAGTGGGAAGACAAAGTACATTTCTTGTAATGGCTCACTGGGGGAGCCTCATGGTGGTGCAGAGCTTGATCCTCAGGTCTGAGTCCAGTGCGTCCTTGAAGGCTCAGACCCCAAGGGGACCACTAGGGTTTTATGTGTATCCTTGGCTGGCTTTGAACTCTTGATTATTTTGCCTCCCCTCTGTAAACCACCACAGCTGCTTGTCTTTTCAGAAATGACTTTTCCTCACTCTAGTTAGTCAGTAGGCTTTTCTTGGGTGCCTCTTACTGTAGCAGTTTCAGGCTAATTTGCACACTTATGTGGTCAGGTGTACTCACTCTGAAAACGTGGGTGTCTTCTAAAATCCTGCTGTATTTGGTTGTACCACTGCACTTTGGCCTCAGGCATAGGTGACTTTGCTGTGTACAGTTAAACTGAGGACACTAGTTGAAACAAAATATGCTCATGAAAATTTGACAAGTGGGATTTTTTTTAATGTTTTCTTTATTATTTATTATGTGTACAGTGTTCTGCCTGCATGTACACCTGCAGGCCAGAAGAGGGCATCAGATCTCCTTACAGATGGTTGTGAGCCACCATGTGGTTGCTGTGAATTGAACTCAGGACCTTTGGAAGAGCAGTCAGTGCTCTTAACCTCTGATCTATCTCTCCAGCCCCACAAGTGGGATTTTAAGAGGGACACTTTCCATGTTTTATTTCTCCTGAGAGAAAACCTTTATTAAAGGCAGAGAGTTCATTTTGAGTTTACATTTGTTTCCTTGTGAGTCAGTAGCCTGTCCTCCCTTCTCATCTCTCTGCTTGTGTGTGTAGTTGGTTCTCTGTGTCCTGTTCTCAGCCCGCCCTCTCCAGGCCCATCCTCTTCCCTGTAGCACACCTCCTTTGGGAAGCTGTGGGGGTGTGACTAACCTTTCCTTGTCCTGTTCTACAGCTTTGACAACTATTCTGCCAATGTTATGGTAGATGGAAAGCCAGTGAATCTGGGCTTATGGGATACAGCTGGACAAGAAGATTATGACAGATTGCGTCCCCTCTCCTATCCGCAAACAGTAAGGCTCATGCTTGACTTTTACCATGTTTTAGAGTATGGTTCTTCAGTGTCCACCTAATGAGCAGTGCTCACAGGTCTGCTATGTTGCTGTGGCTGGGGTCTCTGATCATTTAAGGGAAGATAAATTATTCCACTAGTAAATGCATACCTCCTTTCATGCAAACCAGAATTTGGGTTTTAAAATATTATCAGTTATTCAGCCTTTTTTATTTTGCATTCTTTTATTTAGTCTCCAGACAACCACACAGAACAGGTACTGTCACAAAGCCAATCTTTTGTTTGTTTGTTTGTTTTTTTCAAAACGGGGTTTTTCTGTAGCTTTGGAGCCTTTCCTGGAACTTTGTAGACCACAGAGATCTGCCTGCCTCTGCCTCCCGAGTGCTGGGATTAAAGGCGTGAGCTACCACCACCTGGCTGCAAAGCTATTCTTAACAGCAGTTACTTTGAAAGATGGACTGTGTGGGGATGTAAAATCAAATTAAGCAGTTAGGTTGGGCATGGTGGCTCATACCTGTCATCTAGCACTTGGGAAGTTGAGGCAACATTGCTACAAGTTTGAGGCCAACTTGGCCTATAGTTTGAGACTTTGTCTCAAAAAACAAGGAGTTAATATTAAGGTTTCTTGAGTCGGGATGTTGTTCAGTTGGTGAAATGATTACTTGCTGTTCACAATCTTAGTCTTGAGTTATATCCCTGGCACCACATAACTGGACATAGTGACCTATGCCTATAATTGAAAGTGAAGGTAGATGATCAAGGTCATCTTTGGTTACACAGTAAGTTCCAGCCTGGACTACGTGAGACCCTGTCTCCAAAAAAAAAAAAGAAGCTAAGATTTCTTTAAACTTACCTAAGGACTTAATTACCCCCCCCCATAAAGCACATAGTTCTTGACTTCAGTATTAAGTGGGAGGTGGGAGGTGGAGGTTTCAGTTTAAAGGCTTGTTAAATAAGCCTTTGTGTTTAGCCAGGAAAAACATTTCTTTAGTTTAGCTTCTGTATGAGGCAACCAAATGATTGATGATTTACCTGAAGCTAATCATAGCAGTGGTTGGCAGAACAGTGGTACTGGAAGACAGTGTTAGGATGCAAAGCAGTTTTCATATGTGTGTCATTTGCTTGTCTTAATACAAGGTCTTCATTTTACACAGTGTGTTTTGGGGCCGGGGTATGGCTCAGGGTGGAGTGTTAGTCTTTGTACATACCAGCACAGGGTAAGGAAGCAAAAGTGTATCTTAGAGCAGTTTTGGTGTAAGATGACCAACGTTAAAGGCCGCAGAGTGAAAGCCTTGAATTCTTCCTAGCTGTGCGTTCTCAGGCAATTTCTTCCATCTCTGGCCTTGCCTACTTGCCACTAGCATGAGTTAATACATCTCAGACCAGGTGTGTTGGTTCAAGCCTATAATCTCAGGATTTTGCAGACAAGGCAGGTGGATGTCTGTGAGTTCAAGGCTAGGCTATATTGTAAGACCGTGTTTCAGAAATAATAACAAAATAATACTCGTTGTGTGCACACCAGTTCTGGCAGAGTCCCCACCTGTGTGCCCACTTGTTCTTCCTTCTACCTTAGATGGGCCAAGGATCCTTGTTCCAGGTTTTCCTTGTGTGCGCTTTAGTGCCCCTCATTGTTTACTGGGAGAC
This sequence comes from Microtus ochrogaster, assembly GCF_000317375.1. Taxonomy (NCBI): domain Eukaryota; kingdom Metazoa; phylum Chordata; class Mammalia; order Rodentia; family Cricetidae; genus Microtus; species Microtus ochrogaster. The sequence goes on along the minus strand of NW_004949125.1, from coordinate 3,264,033 downwards.
CTGGTTTACGATCAGAGAGACAGTTTAGAGAAAGACAGACTTTGAGCCCTGACTGACAGGGCAGCTCTAACCGATTTAGCTCTTACTTTTTGTCTCAAATTAGTTTCAGTCTACACCTTTGTGTTTGTAAATGAACTTTTGTTTAGTTAGTGGTGGTTTTACCCGTTAGAAGATACCTTTTCTCTATCTTTGATTTCTTAGTGGAGGAGTTACCAGATACTGTCTTTTTGTTGTTGTTTGTTTTTCCGAGACAATTTTTCTCTGTGAAACAGTTCTGGCTGTCCTGGAACTCACTCTGTAGACCAGGCTGGCCTTGAACTCACAGAGACCTGCCTGCCTCTGCCTCCCAAGTGCTGGGCTTAAAGGCCTGTGCCACTACCGCCTGGCCAGATACTGTCTTTTTGAACTGTAGGTGTCTGTTAATTGACTTGTAGCTGAATAAACAAAGAGCAGAAATGTTAAGAGGGAGGGTTTGAATGGTTAGGGTTTTTTTTTTTTTCTGTTTAGTCAATCTAGTGCTAAAACTTAACTGTGGTTGCATCTTTAAAATCAGTTCACAGTCCCAAAATGATGGCAATTTTTGGGATCTTTAAAGTGCTCTACCTCTAGTGGATGCTGAATAATTCTGGACTTTAGGTGGATTTTAAAACAGCAGTTGGTATATGTCCAGCTCAGTGGATGTGTCTGGAAGGGTGAGGCATCATTTCTGAGAAATGAGGGCCACCCTATGTGACTCAATGGGTACAGAGTAGGGCGAGGCCTTTCTGTGTAAGGGAGTCATTCTTAGCAAATCAAAGGTGATTGGCAGGATTCAGATTGTGTACTGAGTATCGCAGAGGAGTAAGGTGGACTCTTCCCAGACTGAATGAGCCATAGCGGTGTGTGTGAGGCCTGACTCAACATAGGTCTTGTAAATTTCCTGTTTTATCTGTGCAGAGCAGGTGGACGGTTTTCTTATATAAGATAGACTGAGTAGCAAGAAAGGAGGACAAGATTCTCACTCAGCCTGCAGCTAGAGACTTGCCTGCTAGGACTCTCTGAGATCTGCAAGTTTTGCTCAGATGAAGTCTGCCTGCTGTAGGCCACACTGTCATACAGGAACAGACCCGGGATTTCCTGGCTGGCATCTTATTCTGGGTCTCTGCTGACTGGTACATGGTCCTGGCTCTCTGAGGTATGAGTCTGTTTTTGTGACTCATAAAAAACAAAACAAAACAAAACAAAACTGTGCTCAGGTATTCTTTTCAAGTGGAAGATTCTTATTTGAAGCACACTAAAAAGAGATGTGCCACTTCCTATGGCCATTGTTATTTTGAGACAGGGTCTCCTTTAGTATAGCCTAGGGTGGCCTGCAACTTACAGTAATTTTTTTTTTTTTCGAGACAGGGTTTCTCTGTGGCTTTGGAGCCTGTCCTGGAACTAGCTCTGTAGACCAGGCTGGTCTCAAACTCACAGATTACAGTGATATTTTAAAGATTTGTTTGTTTTTGTGTGTGTGAATATTTGCCTTCATATATGCATGTGTACCATGTGCATGCCTGGTGTCTGCAGGGGCCAGATCAGATCCGTTGGAACTAGAGTTAGGGACATTTGTGAACTATCTCATGGGTGCTGGGAATGGAGCCTGAGTCCTGTGGAAGAGCAGCCAGTTCTTGTAATCACAGAGCAAAGCTGTCGTCTCTCTAGCCCCTGGGATAGAGGGGTGAGTGACTGCGCATACCTGGCTGCAGCTTTGATTTTTTTTTTTTTTGCTTTGTTTTTCTAGACAAGGTTTCTCTGTGTTGCTCTAAAGGCCTGGCTGGCCTCAAACTCAAGAGCTCCACTTGCCTCTGCCTCCTGAGTGCTGTGTACCTCCACCGCCTGGTGCAGTTTTGATATCCATGCCTTTTTTTTGTTTTGTTTTGTTTTTCGAGACAGGGTTTCTCTGTGGTTTTGGAGCCTGTCCTGGAACTAGCTCTTGTAGACCAGGCTGGTCTCGAACTCACAGAGATCAGCCTGCCTCTGCCTCCTGAGTGCTGGGATTAAAGGCGTGCGTCACCACCGCCCGGCGGATATCCATGCCTTTGTTAAAATGACTGTTAGATGATGTCTGGTCCTCCAGCCAGAGAGCACTAGAAACCACTTGCAGTTAACCAGAATAGGTTCTGCTGCTCTTTGCCATGAGGAAAACACACTGTATTATGTGATTGGGGGTGTGTAGGACTCAGTAAAAGGGGTTTACTCTGGCTGAGTTCTGTGACAGCCTTGTATTTTAGGAAGTCCTACCTAGAAGGTGGTGGGATGCAGTAGGGCTGAAGCTGTTCCTGGTGAAGAAGCAGTTCCTTGTATTCTGCTCCCCCCCTTTCTCTCTCTCTCTCTCTCTCTCTCGTGTTAGACTTTACAGGAACACTTCCACTCAGTGAAGCTGTCAGCATCAGGCTAGCTCCCAGGTGTCAAGGCTGCTTGTCTTTTCTTGGGAACTCCTGTCTAGATTTTTTTTAGATCTGCCTTTTCTCTGCTATGTATGTCATTTTCTGTGTGTGAAAATTCCTATTAAAGAGATGGGGAAAAAAGAAGAAAAGAAAAATTCAGATGTGAACCTGAAATATAGATACAGTGTTTTAGGAAAGAGTAGAATAAAAGCCACTGTAGTTCTGTGGTGGTGAGGATTCAGCCACCTTTTCCTCTTTCCTGTTTGTTTCTCGACTCTGGCTCATACTGGAGATGGTGTGGCAAGTAGAACCACTCTAGCTGTAGTTGGTGTTATTCTGTGTGTGTGTGTGTGAGAGAGAGAGAGACAGACAGACAGACAGACAGACAGACAGACAGACAGACAGACAGACATAGAGGTCAACCTCAGATGTTGTGCCTCAAGAGCCACCTTGTTGTTCTCATGCCTCCCCAACAAACACTTTACTAACTAAACTATTTCTGCTCTGGCTGTGTTTTTGTCTAGTGAGGGAATAGTTGGTGATAAGGGAGTACTAAAGTCATTGGAGACTCACACTCAGCTGGAGGCATGTGAGTGTCCTGTGATCTGAGGAGAGCAGTAAAGTCCCCAGGAAAGATGGGCCAGAAATCATGAGAAGGAAAGACAGGTGCTGTCTCAAGGGTGGGGAGGAGCAGGGACACAGGTAGCATAGCCCCTGTGCCTTGGTATCAGGAAGGCAAGGTTGGAAGGGATGGATGGTAGGAAAAAGCATCAGAAGCTGACTAATTTAATTTAGACCAAGGGGAGGGGGCCAAAAAGGAGCAAGAAAGGAGGAGGCAGATGGTGTAGGTTGGAAGTCTGGTTCCAATTTGTGCCTGCCTCTCCTCCATCTGGAAGATGCTGCAGGGATAAGGGGTAGAGTGAATGAAGCCAGGGGGTGCTCCAGCTGTTTTCTGACCTATTCTGATGATCGTCACAATGAAACAATGTGTGTTTTTGTTTAGTTTGGAGGGGGGACACTTTGTGTCAATTCCTTAGGAGAACACCTTTAGAAATAGCCCATAGATGAAACCTGGAGTCTCTGGAAATTGCCCTCTTTGAATTGTAAATACAAAGCTTGAGTGAGGTGAGGTTAAAATATTGCCTTGATTGTCTTTATTAGAATTTCTGGGGTGTTTTATATTGGGAGAGCAAGCGTGCAAATTTTTATCTATCTATCTATCTATCTATCTATCTGTCTGTCTGTCTGTCTGTCTATCTGTCTATATGTGTGCAAGAGTGTTGGATCCTGGAGTTACAGATAGTTGAGTGCTATCTCAGACACACCAAACAGATAGTTTGGGTGCTGGGAATTGAACCCAGGACCCCTGGAAGAGCAGTCAGTACTCTTAACTGCTGAGTCATCTCTCCAGCCCCCAAATGTTTCTCATTTTTACTGAGGATAAAAACAAATGGAAAGGGGCTGGAGAGATGGCTCAGTGGTTAAGGGCATTGCCTGCTCTTCCAAAGGTCCTGAGTTCAATTCCCGGCAACCACATGGTGGCTCACAACCATCTGTAATGAGGTCTGGTTCCCTCTTCTGGCCTGCAGGCATACATGCAGACAGAATATTGTATACATAATAAATAAATAAATAAATAAATGAATAAATAAATAAATAAATATTTTTAAAAAAACAAATGGAAAGTATTGTGATGGAAATAAAAAAGGTTGTCACTTATAAAATGGCTAGCAAGTGGTGACCTCTTCAACTCTGACGAAAAGGGACCTTAGTTTGAATAACAGTGTTCATTTGCGTGAGTGACTGCAGTCTGGAGACTGATGTGCCAGGCTGACTCCTTTGGCTCCCTGTTCTGGAAAGCCTCACTGCCTGTAGGCAGGTGCCTCACCTATCTCTGAGGTTTCCTTTGGCTTACCTCTGAGAACTATCTTGTCACTGATGAGTGCCATCAACAGGCCTTTTTATGTTAAGGGACACTTTGTGAATACTTTGAGCTCTGTGGGATGTGTTAAATTCTGGCAGGTGCTACCATAGTGGGAGTGCCCTGGTGGCAGGGCCAGTGTTCCTTTGATTTCCTTGTTGAACTGTGCAGGGGACAGACCCTTTGATTTTTGTGGCTCTTGGTTTCTGAGATGTTAATAAGTCATTGTACACCTTTGGACTCCTCAGGAGGGCTGAGACAACTTCTGATGAAGACTAACGGGTTATGTTGACTTTTGTATTTCTTAGTTTGTACTGAACTCAAGCAAAGTTCTCCTGCATTACTAGGTTGGAGACACAAGTGGTAAAGATAGAACCTCCAGGGGCAGAGACAAGCCGATTGCCGTATGTAAGACTTCAGTCCACTTCAGCCTCCAGCTTTGTCTCTCCTCTCACTTCACTTAGTCTCCCCAGGAATACTATTGAGCCTCAGGTTCCTTGAGTGTTTTCTAGTTGATTCACTCAAGGAGAGGTTTCACTTGATGAAATAAACTTTCACTGGAGCCTGACTGTTCATTACCAGTTGATTAAAGTGGTCCAAGAACTGCCTGCTCCCCTCCTCCCATATGAAAGAGGCTTCCCGAAGCCCCTCCCCAGGATGGTAGGAGGTGCAGGTGTGGAGGGTCCACCTGGTGCTTTCCTGGGTGGTCATAACGCTGAGCCAGACTAACCTCACTCCCAGGGTCTTTTCTCTTCCTCTGGTGTTCTGTGTGGTGGGCTGCGGGGGTGGCTGCAGCGCTGGTGAGCTAACCCAACTCTGCTTTGAGAGGGTTTGGAATCAAATCAACGTGGATGCTGGGAGGCCCTGGTGATTCTCCGGTAGGCTTGTGCATGTGCCAGCATTGAAGTAAACAATGTTGTTTATAAAAAGCTGTCGTGTGGGATGTTTCTTTCCTTTTCAGGTACGAGATACCAGCTGGATGGTTTAAGGTGCTAGCTATCTTGGGAACTGTACACATTTCACAAAATAGCATAATTGCATTTTCTAGGGCTGTATCTTGATAAGTCTAGCATTTTAGACTCTTGGACTTATTTTATACAGGTAAACATCTAAATTTTATGTCATGTGCAATACTAGATAGGAAAAAAAACTCAGATATTTTATATTTAGCCAGCAATTTCTCTTGAGTAAGCACTCTTGTATTGCTTTTCCTTTGCATTCTTTCTGGGCCACAGCTGCCCTTCGGGGCAAGTTTCCCAGAGGCCCCTGGCTGTGCTTGGGAAGCTGTGACAGTGCTGGGGTGTGGTTGTTGCTTGTCATTGGAAGGGAAGTCACACTGAGTTCCCTCCCTGACTGGAGGCCTGGGGAGCAAATCTTTGAACTCCATTTTGTGCCAGGGACAGTGACAAGCTGACTGATAGATGCTAGTGATGATATAAGATGGTTTGTGCTTCATGTGCACGTGGTGAGCTTAATGAAAAGCGTATCTTGGTAGGTGATGTATTTAAAATTGACTGCATCCATGAGCCCGAGACGCTGTTTTTCAGAAGAGTTTCTGTGTTGGTAACTGATAACCGATAATTAGGCTCCCAGTTGGGCATGATTGGAAAGCAGCCTCCTGGGATGTGATTTGATACCTCTCGAGCCTCGCACGGCTGCCCGCAGTTTAATCTGAAGTCTGGTTGGCAGGCTTGGTAATGGTTTGGGAGTCATCTGGTCAACTGGGTGGGGTGGGGAGTAAGTGGGAGGTAGTGAGCACCTAGGTGCTGCTAACGGTAGGCACATAGTGCCTATGATGGTTCATTGCAAGCAGCAGTAGGCAGAGCTGGTGGGCAGTTTAAGATTGTCTTCTACATGTTGCCTGTGTTTCCTTTCTGTAGGACGTGTTCTTAATTTGCTTTTCCCTTGTGAGTCCTGCATCATTTGAAAATGTCCGTGCAAAGGTAAGTGGAATTTACGGAATGATTGTTGCATAATGTCATTCTGAAGCATTAAGCTAATGAATCTTTATCAGTAAAAATTCAGGAGTCAGCATTACTCTAAGAAAGAAATATTAAAAAGAAAGATGAATGCCATCAGTTTCTGGGAACTTTGAATTGTTTAACTTGACTTTAGGAGCTGTACTGAGGAATGGGCCATTTGTAAGTCTATGGCTTTAGGGTGTTGGTCTCTAGAACTAATTTCTTTGGGAAGCAGGCTCTCGTCCCAGCGGTACCAAGCACTTCAGAATTGATGTAGTGACCATTTCTTTCTGCTCCAGCATCTTGCACCAATTTAGTGAAAAGGGGTGAGGGACCCTGTTGGTGTAGAGATGGGGACCATGGTGAGGACAGTGGAACTAGCTTCTATATTTTCATCTCTAAGCTGATGGTGAGTTTTTCTAGAGTGATCCTATAAATTAGACCTTTCCTAAAAAACAAAATGATTCCTTTGAGGGTACTGCCCTTCTCTCCTTTCTCCTGGTTCTTGACAGCTGGGGTCTGTTGTGTTGTTCTCTGTCTCGGGGCCTGGCTAGCCAGGGTATGCATGGTTCTTGAAGGCTGAGTAGAAGGCAGAGCAGCTTTGTGGGGCCCGCTGTGGCTGGAGGTTTGATCCTTGGTGCATACTAGCTGGCTGAGGAGAGGCATGGCTTTGTTTCTTTCTTCACACTAGTGGTATCCTGAAGTGCGACACCACTGTCCCAACACTCCCATCATCCTAGTGGGGACGAAGCTTGATCTTAGGGATGATAAGGACACGATTGAGAAGCTGAAGGAGAAGAAACTGACCCCCATCACCTACCCGCAGGGGCTAGCCATGGCGAAAGAGATCGGTATGAACCCTCCTTGTTCTCTGCTTTGCAGTCCTGGTGACAAGCGGCTGGAGTTGTCCATCTGAGAGAGGAAGGTTTCTTCTACTTGGGGGTCTCTTTGCTTTGGGCACCCAGTCAAGCCAGGCCTTTAGTGTTGGTTTGGGAGTTGGCTGCTGAGCCACTCTGTGCTGGCTTAGTGCGGGGAAACTGGTCTGATTTACAGTCCTGTAGTGTCATTGCCCGATGGAGTGTCCAGCAATGCCCTGTGGCTGTCTTTTCTAGGTGCTGTCAAATATCTGGAGTGCTCAGCACTCACACAGCGAGGCCTCAAGACAGTGTTTGATGAAGCTATCCGAGCGGTTCTCTGTCCACCTCCTGTCAAGAAGAGGAAGAGAAAATGCCTGTTGTTGTAAACAATGTCTGAGCCCCTCATTCTTGGTCCTGTCCCTGGAACCTTTGTACGCTTTGCTCAAAAAAACGGTGGAGCCTTCGCATTTGATGCCAAGTTTTTGTTACAGATTCATTTTTCCATAAAACCATTTTGAACCAATGAACCAGTCAATAATTTTAAGGTTCTGTTTTAAATGTAAGAATTCCAACTTACGGTCTATTAAAAATTCAGCCCTAAATGACAAGCCTTCTTAAAGCCTTATTTTTCAAAACCCCTAATCTTGCTCAGATTAAGAATTGCCAAAATACCTTCTGAACTAAGTCGTGTTGTGCTGAGAACACTTAAGTACTAAACTGTTGAGAGAGACTTTTGTTTTTAAGAAGACTGCAGCTTCTGGAGTTGGGGTGCAGACTCTTCCCTAGTTTCCAGACCGTGTGATGCAGCACAGCCTCCTTAACAACACGTTGCCATGTAACGCACCTGTAACTTATCAGCCCATGTTCATTACATAACTTTGTACTGTACGTCACAGTGACTGAGTGTAACAGCTCAGCCCTTTGATTTCATAGTGAGTTTTCTAAAATCCCAGTTGACTAGCTTTTGCAGACTTTGAACAGAACTCTGGTTTCCCGTGTTGCCTCTAATGAAGTATTCTATTCCTAGTCGTGGGTGTGCGGGGTGGAGTGTGTGAAACACGACATGGTCAAAGGATAAAGACAGTATTTTGACTAATATGAAGTAGAGATTACTTTACACTACATTGTACATGGAGTAATTCAACTGAATAAAAGTGTCACGGGTAAAGAGTTTTAACGGTTAATTTCTGTCAGACACAGTAGATGGCAAAGGTCTTAGCAGTGTCTCTCTTGAGCTTTTCCTTTTCCTACACTGCCGTCCCTCCCCAGATGGGTTGTGGAACCCATATTTAAACTGGCCATCCCCACAGTTGCTAACTTAGCAAGTACTTTTCTTTAGAGCCCCCTCTTCATGAGCAATATGTCTGACCTGTACTATAAGATCTTTCTGATAATGCATTTTGAGTTTTTGTTTTTTCTTTTTTTTTCTTTTGGTAGATTGGTAGAAGTGCATTCCTGTTTTCACCTTACTTTACTCAAAGCTAATAAGTGCTTTCCTTAGTTTTCTAGTAATTAGGTGTAAAAATCATGTGTTGCAGCTTTATAGTTTTTAAACTATTTTAGATATTCTTAAACTATGAACCTTCTAAACATCACTGTCTTGCCGGAGTACCAACACTGTCACGTGACTAATGCTGCCCCTCTAGACCTCACCCACGTGGACACATGCTTCCCGTCGTGGCTCTGCCTAGAGCTGTTCCTTTGGGTCTGTGAGGTTCTGTCAACTGCTAGTGCTAGCGCTGTTGTGTGCAACCTGACTCACTGGCAAGAACACAGTGTTGGCCTTCCAACCACTAGAACAAACTTTTCAATTGACAGTTGCAGAATTGTGGAGTGTTTTTACATTGATCTTTTGCTAATGCAGTTAGCAGTATGTTTTGCATGTATGACTTAATAAATCCTTGAATCAGACAACTGGTCATGCTTGTGTTTTTGGAACCTGACAAACAAGCTCTTGGCGTGTTTGCCTCACTTTAAACTCCTGGATTGTTGGCTGTGTGCTTCTCAGACTGGGGTGGAGGGACTGCCACCTCCAGGGAAAAGGTAGGTGACTCCACAGCCACACAATGCAGTGGGGGTGGCCTTCATGTTCAGTCTTGTTGAGCCTGAGGTGCCCGCGTAAAGTTGCCCACAGTGGGGTGTGTTTGCATGAGCACATCCCTGTGGGAGATTTGCCAGAATTGAGTGCTTAACATGGGGAACCTGGGTTGTGGAACTAGGCAGGGTAGACCATGTGATCCTCGGGGAACCCGAACATGCACTGTTAATACAGCCAGTTAGAATTGGCTTTCACTGGCGATTCTTGTACTTTGAACCTTTAAAAGTTACCGTACTTGTGTGTGTGAGTATGAACGTGGCACAGCATGTGTGGGCAGAGGACAGCCTTCAGGAGTCGTGCCCTTTCCACCCAGGGACTCAACTCGGGCTGGCAGGCTTGGCAGCGGGTACCCTTACCTACTGAACCATCTTTTCATCTTGGTCCCAAACCAAGCTACCTTCCTTCCTTTCTTGAGAGTGTCTCTCTATGTAGTGTTGGCTGTCCTCTGCCTCCCTAGTGCTGTGTGATGAAGGGACTGTGCCACTGCACCCAGCTCCAAACCTTTTTAACCAGAGTTAAACAGGCAGTTTAGAAACACAGCAGTAAATGCTTATTATAAGGACATGATCTCTGCCTGACCTATTCCAGAGGCAGGACTTCATCCTTTTATTTTTTTAAAGATTTATGAGTGCTTGCTCAAATGTCCTTATCACTAGTATACAGTGCCCACAGGGGTCAGAAGGTGGCTTTGAATCTCCTGGGACAAAAGATACAGGTGGTTGTGAGCTCCCATGTGGGAGCTGGGAACCAACTGTGGGTCCTCTGCAAGTGCTTTTAGCTGTTCTGGATCTTACTCTGTAGACCAGGCTGATGTAGAATGCAAAGATCTGCCGGTGGCTGTCTCCTGAATGATGGAATTAAAAGGTATGTGACATATCTGGCTGTTTCCCAAGTCTAAATTTTTACCGCAATGTTCAGCCACAGCTCTTGATCCAATAAGGAAGGATGTGAGGAACGAGGTCTCCCCAGTGGTCCCAACACCATCATCTTAATTCTCTCCAAACATTGAGTGTCCAGCAGACATAATTTTATACGTACATACACTTGAGGCGGTATCCAGTGATAACAGAACTTGGCCTCACCCACACTTCGGTTTCCTAAGGATAATGCTTAAATCTTTTTATTTGTGAAGAGTTTGACTAAACTTCCTGGCATATTGAAATCTGAAATTTAAAGTGTGTGTGCACACGTCTGTAGAGACCAGCCCCAGGTGATGCTCCATTTTTCTGAAGACAGGCTCTGTCACTGAACCTGCTGGGGTTCACCTGTCGGATGCCCTAGGGGCCTTCCTGTCTCCCTCTCCAGCGGTTTGAACTTAGGTCCTCAAGTGAGACTACTGACCAGGTCATCTCTGGCCCTTCTGCTGAATCTTAAGATACTTTATTTTGATCAGTTCGCATTTTGCCACGTCTCCGGCCACCAAATCTTTGTATCCTGCACAACTCCACAGTCTAATTTCTCTCATTTTGTCTCTGAGGACCTTTATCTCAACAGAAGCCATTCTGCTGGGGGATACTCTCTGGGTCTAAATTACTGGAATTTCCTTGGGGTTTTGGTTTTGGGTTATTTCTGTTGTTCTTTGGGATGGGGCTCTCATATAGCTCTGGTTGTACTGGAACTCTCTCTGTTGACCAGGCTGGCCTCACAGGTACTGCCTGCCTGTTGGATGTGCCTCCCAACTGCTAGATTAAAGGTGTGTGCCACTATGCACAGCCCCTTAAGATTTCTGACCAAAGATATTTCTTTCCTCGATTTTTTTTTTTTTTTTGCTGTTACTAGGGTGTGTACTCTTTTGAGACAGGGTTTCACTATGGTTTTTTGGCCTAGAACTATGCAGACCTTGAGCTCACAGAAAATGACCTCCCTCTCTGCTCAGAGTATTAGGATTAAAGGTGTGTGCCACTGTACTTGGCAGCTGTATTTATATTAATATATCTAGTAAGTTCCCTTTAGTCTTTCTAGCCCCCTTTTGGGGTTTTGTTGTTGTTGTTGTTTTGTTTTGTTTTTCAAGACAGGGTTTCTCTGTGGCTTTGGAGCCTGTCCTGGAACTATCTCTGTAGACCAGGCTGGTCTCGAACTCAGAGATCCGCCTGCCTCTGCCTCCCGAGTGCTGGGATTAAAGGCGTGCGCCACCATCGCCCGGCTCCTTTTGGGGTTTTGTTTGGAGTCAGCATCTCGAGTTAGCATATTGTTAAGTAGCTAAGTGTGACCTCTAGTTCCTGGTTCTCCTGCCCCCCATCTAAGTGCTGGGAAAACAGCTCAAGTCACCAACACACTTGGCATCTTTGTTTTCTGGACTTGGTGGACTCTTTGGAATATGTGCAGGTCTCAGTAGCCAGAGTTACAAACAACTTGATTTTCCATAAAAAGGCAAAACTCATTGCTACATGGTAGCAATAACTCATGGTAGTAGTAACTCATTGCTACCATGTCAGCTCCAAGAGGCTAATGTAGGGAATTCCTGTCCCCCAGTAACACAGACCTTCCTGTGCACTCACTGATGGTGTATCAATTACTTTATTTTAAAAAATCCTCCCTGAGCCCAACACCTGGCTCCAGAGCTAGAACACTGTGAGAATTAAGCATACGTGAAAGTTAAGCAATCAGTTCATGTTGTACAAATGGAGCCACAGTGGGCTCAGAGGATGCTCCGGCTGCCCTTAGTGCTGCACCAGCGCCGGCGAAGAAGATAAAGTGCACACCTGTCGTCTTAGAGTCAGACTCTTGTAAACAGCGGGATGGGTTCCTGGCAGGGGTCGAAGTGCTAGAGATTCACCAAGGGTCTTCATATGTGGAGTTCTCAGGTGGCTAAAGGAGGCTTGCTCCACAAGCTGTCCTAGAAGTCCTAACACCTCTGCGTGTTCCCGACTCCTGATCCTAGTAATACTGTGGTTAAAAATGGTTTTGTAGGTTGGAGGTGGCAGCACATGCCTTTAATCCCAGGCAGTTGGATCTCTGAGTTTGAGGCTGGCCTGGTCTTCCAGATGGAATTCCAGAACAGCCAGGGCTCCATAGAAACCCTGTCTTAAGAAAAAAGTGCTCTGAATTGTATGGTCATACTGTTGCCCATTCTACAGGGACCCACCACACCAGCCTCACAGAAGCCACTCACATTCAGTCAGTCTAAAGGAGGGGAAGCGCAAGCCCATTGTGCTGGGCAGTGTCCACAAGCGGGGTTAGGCCACAGCCGCAGGAGGGCCACCTTGTCCCGGGCAGGAGACACAGGCTGTTCTGTCCGCGACTACTCTGTCCAGCGCCTGATTGACAATGTTAGGCAGGTGGTCAGTCAGCATCTTTGGGCCTATCAGGATCTTGCCAAATTCTGCTTCATGTGCCCACCTTGCCCTGTACCGGGCAGCAGAACAGCAGCCAAACCTTGAACAAAAGAGAACATGGGCTAGTGATGCTGCCCTTGAGCCTGGCTTCTGGCCACCCTCAGCAGATGAGCGTGGAGACCCATGTGACTCCCTCCACTCACCTCCCTGAACCACTCTCTTCTTCAAGGTGGATGATCCTGCCAGGTGGGTACAGAGGTGGGTACTTGGTGGGAGAATCCAGTGGGGAGTCGCTGGAGCTGTAGCCTGGGGAGCATCGAGTCAGCAGGCTCTGCTCCCCAAGAAGAGGCTGAGTCAGGGCTCTCTGGTTGGCCTCATCCAGTTCAGTTGGAGAGTTATCAGGGTTTCCTCCAAACAGTCCATACCAACAGCCGTGCAACAAGATCTTGTACTGAAAGGTAAGACCCAAGGGCAATTGGTCCTGTGCTAGGTGGCAGCCCTCAGGGTTTAGCCTGTCCTTCCACAACCACAGGTCATGAGTGAGGCTTGTGCCAAGAACCCATCGTATGTACAGCAATAGTTAAAAAACAAATCATAGGTGTATTTTGAAAGTTATTTTTAGGCCAGGCAGTGGTGGCACACACTTTAATCCCAGCACTCTGGAGGGATCTCTGAGTTCAAGGCCAGCCTGGTCTATAAGAGCTAGTTTCAGGACAGGCTCCAAAGCTACACAGAAACCCTGTCTTTTTTTTTTTTTTTTTTTTTTTTTTTTCGAGACAGGGTTTCTCTGTGGTTTTGGAGCCTGTCCTGGAACTAGCTCTGTAGACCAGGCTGGTCTCGAACTCACAGAGATTCGCCTGTCTCTGCCTCCTGAGTTCTGGGATTAAAGGCGTGCGCCACCGTCGCCCGGCCTGAAACCCTGTCTTGAAAAGCCAAAAAAAAAAAAAAAAAAAAAGCAAATATTAAAATTCTAATAAACAACAAAACTGAAAAGGTAAAGCACCTGGAGTCCCACTCATTACCCAGATAAAACCACACTTCAGCATATACTTTTTGAATATTGTCAAGATTCCCTTGATACATACCTGTTCTTTAAGAATACCGTTTTTAATCCTACTTATTTTGTGTGTTCCTGTGATGGCATGCCATGTGTGTGTGTGTGTGCGTGTGTTTGGGGGGGGGTCACAGGACAAAAGGAGCTGGCTGTCTACCCCCTGGGTTCCAGGGACTGGACTCCGACTGGGCTTAGTGCCACATGGCAAACCCGCTGTCTCGCTGGCCCTCCCTTTTTCAAACTTACCCCAATAGCAAGCAACGACTAGGGCCTCGAGCATGCTGGGCAGCTCTTCTACCGCTGGGCTCTAGCCCCTGCCCCCTCCTTGGCTTCCTTTTCCTCTTGGCCTCAGATTTTTGGCAGTCCTACCTCAGTCTCCCGGCAGCTGGGTTAGAGGCCAACACCATTACACCACCTCATGGCTGTCAGCTCCTATCGGCAAATACACTTTCTCTTTTCCTGTGTGTGTAGGTTTGAACCTAGAACCTCCTGAAGGCTAGGAAAGTGCTCTACCACTGAGCTACACTCTCAAGTCTCTACCATTAAAATTTCCCCATTACATTTATTTAGCTAATTGTATGCGTGTGGAGATGAGGACTTCAGGGAGGTCCTCCCCCTCCACCATGAGAACTTCAGGGAGGTCCTCCCCCTCCACCATGAGGACTGAATGCAGGTCAGTCTGGCAGCAAATGCCTTTCCCCACAGATCCATCTTACCAGCCCCCTAGAACCTCTTAAGAGTCCGTATGTGTCGGCCTTACTGGAAGCCTGGGACCATGTGACTGAGAGCACGGAGGAGATGGGCAAGGGTTTCTTTCCTAAGTGCCGCTCTGTGACTCCTGCACACAGAATCCCAGACACGGAGGAGACGCGAGCATCAGTGTGCTGGGTCTAGTGACTGCTGAGCCGCTCTGCCTGCCTCCACGCGGACCCTCCGTCTAACCCTAGCTGAGCGCGCTCACCTTCGGCTTGTTGCAGTTAGCGATCACTCGCAGTATCCTTCTCTTCAGGTCTTCCATGTTGGTCACACTTAACCTGGTTGGTAAAAAATAATCTCAGTACCCAGTGTTGCCAAGGACCCGACCCCATGGGCCACTCGAGGGACACTGACCTGGGAATGACATCCATTCCTAGGATAAGTGACACGATGAAGTCCTTGGAGTGTTCGTAAAGGGATTTGCTGGAAATTCAAGTGAGAGACAAGCTAAGTCAGTCTAGGTTCTGTTGCTGCAGGCTTCAGAGAGAATAAACAGCTGCCAGGGCAGATGTTGGTGTCACATTCCAATCTTCTAACAGAGAAACGTGACGTGGGGACCCCAGGGCATAGTACAGCTAAATCACCAAATGATCCCTGTGACCCAGAAGGCCCCAATGGCACAGTCTACCGAGGTGCCCTGGCAATATATGAGCAGGCAGAGGTAAAAGGCTAGCCACTGCAGTGTGTATCTGCAGGACCGAAGCTGGCCCAGGGCGGTCAGGCCTGTGATTCCAGACACTCGGAGGGTGAGGCAAGAGGACGGACCTACCAGAGCTAGACTGAACTCAAGGCTAGCTAGCCTGTACTCCCATCTAGCACTTAAGCAGTAGAGGGAGGAAGACAGAATTGGGACTAGCGTGGGCTACACAGTTAAGACCCTATCTAGAAATCACTAAAAAGTAAATATGTAAATAAAATATAAAGGTGAAAGCCATCTAAGAAATTCCTACTTCTGGTGTGAAAGGATTTTTTTTTTTTTCTGAGAGAATGAGAACAGAAAATAGCATGAATACTGGCTTTATAGAATTGTCTGGAACTATGTTGATATCCTGTGTGCTAAATTAGAAAAGTTAAATAATAAAAGCAGTCCCTAAAATCAAGCTCATAGTGTATTTTTCCTACTGAGCAGGGTTCTCTTCTGGAACACACCTATAGTCTCAGCCCTTGGGAGACTGAGGCAGGAAGATCACCAAGAGCCTGAGGCTAGCCTGGGCTACATGCGATCTAGGCCAGGCTAGGCTACACTGTGAGACTGTTTCATCAAAACCAAAAAGCAAACCCACAATACTTCTGCATCACTCCTATTTTTCTGGCACAAACTTTACCTCATCACAAGCAGATACCTGACAAGTTCTCTACGTTATTTTCAGCTAATCAGTGCAGGAAGAAAGGAAGTCCACTTTCTATTCCCTGCCCTCTGAGAAAGTCCATCTAAGGAAATGGCTGTTTACTGCCAACACTAGGGGAGAGATGGTGACACTGAGTGTGGCCAACAGGAAGTATATGGAGTGCTAAAACCACGCCCTCTGAATCAGATCTAATGTTAGTGACCTTTTGCCAGGTGTGACAGTGCACATCTTTAATCCCAGCACTCAGAGGAGGCAGAAGCAGGTTGATATCTGAGTTCAACTTCAAGCAAAGGCTACATAACGGGACCCTGTCTCACAAACAAAAATCAGGCTGGGTGGTAGTGGCGGCGCACGCCTTTAATCCCAGTATTTAGGAGACAGAGGCAGGCGGATCTCTTGAGTTTGAGGCCAGCCTGGTCTACAAGAGCTAGTTCTAGGGCAGCTAGGGCTGTTACACAGAGAAATCCTGCCTTCAAAAACTAACACATAAACCAAAACAAAAGATCTGTTTTCTGCATTTTTCAATTTTTCTTTTCTTTTTTTTTTTTTTTTTTTGAGACAGGGTTTTTCCATGTAGCCCTAGTTGTCCTGGAACTCGTGCTGTAGACCAGGCTGGCCTCGAACTCAGAGATCTACTTACCTCTGCCTCCTGAGTGCAGGGATTAAAGATGTGCACCACCACTGCCCAGCTGTATTTCTCAATTTTTTTTTTTGTTTTTTGTTTTTTGTTTTTCGAGACAGGGTTTCTCTGTAGCTTTGGAGCCTGTCCTGGAACTCCCTTTGTAGACCAGGCTGGCCTCGAACTCACAGAGATCCACCTGCCTCTGCCTCCCGAGTGCTGGGATTAAAGGCGCGCGCCACCAACGCCCGGCTTTTCTCAAATATTTTTATGAATATATAGTGGGGTTTTTTTTCACTGTTCTGTTTTTACCTTTTATTGTTTTAAACCTTAATTAGTTTTAGTCTTTTTTGCTGTAGAACGGATTTCTTTTATAATCAAGGCAAAGCTTATATGTCCAGTCAGCATGCTCAGCTAGCGGGAAAACATGTCCAGCTCATAAATGTCCTGTTTGCTCAGCCCCAGAGAATGCACGTGGTCCAGGTGAAGCCCACACACATGATGGATGCCAGGTGGCAGTGATATGCCACTGGGGGCTACCGAGGATCAGAAGCACACAGCTGGGGTCAGGGGAGGAGCAGGCAGAGTATGTGGGGATTCTCTGTTACAAAAGGGCTCAGCAGGTAAAAACACTTGCTGCCAAGCCTGATGCTCTGAGTTCAACCCCTGGGACACGGACAGTGGAAGAGGACAGCGGGTGCCTCCATGGCATAAACACACCCACACAGACACACATGCATGCTCCTGCAAAGAAATGAGGTTAAAACGGGAAAAAGGGAAAGATTTGAGGCCTGAAAGGAGCTCAATGGTGGAGGACAAGCACTCTAGGCACGGGCGCAGGAGAATGGCCGCCCTCTGCTGGCTCCCACGCGGTAGACTCTCAGACACACATATAGTTTGAAGTTTCTTTTCTTTATGTGGACGGTAGACAAGTGATGTACCATTAAACTACTTTTCTAGTCCTAAAATAAGCTGTCTTTAAAAACCAACTTTTAGGGGCTGGAGAGATGCCTCACTAGTTAAAAGCACCTACAGCTCTCCCAGAGGACCCTGGTTCCCAGTCCCCGGTTAGACAGTTCACAATTGCTACAAGTATGTGTCCCACTGCCTCTCCTCTGCAGGTACCTGCTCACGTGTGCACTCACACATAATGACAAAAAGATCTTTAAAAACCAACAAAAGGAACCTTAGAAATCTATCATTTAGCTGGTTATAATCCCAGCCACTATGGAGGCCGAGGCACAAGGATCAGTTCAATGTCTCCCCTCGGTCCCACAGCAAGTTCCAGGCCAGCCTGGGCTACGCAGGAAATTAGAGCTCTTGGCAGGGCTTCTCTAAGGACTGTAATTCTCTTGCCTCTGCCTTCCGAGTGCCTGCATCATAGGCATGCAGCACCGTGTTCAAATTCATAGTCTTTCTTTGCCCTTTTGATACAGGGTTTCAGGCAGCTCAGGGTCTAACCCGCCATGTGGCCACCTTGTAAGCCTCCCACCGCAGCTTCTTCAGTGCTGGAGTGACAGCAGTAGGCTATCCCAGGCTGCAGGGATGCCACATGTCAGCACTACACAGTGTGTCACAACAAACTTCTGGGGAGGAGAGCACCTGCTTGACCGTCCTGCAGAGAGTGAAGCCTTACCTCAGGAGCCCCCTGGGTGGTGAGAAGGCATACGCACGGACTTGTGGGTAGGCCTTCCGGAGCATGATGGCTAACAGGGCCGCAGCTCCGGCTCCTAGGCTGTGCCCCACCAGAACAAGCCGGTACTCCTGGGGGACAGAAGGCAGAGGGAGTTGAGGCCCAGAAGAACAGATGGACCGTCACAGTAACAGAAAATAGAAGAATGAACCGATCTCACCGGAGCGACACTGAAGGCTTGGCTCAGAATCCCATCGTTGACCAGTCTGCGGTAAATGTACCTGGCTGCTTGAGCAATTCCCTGGAGGAATAGATGGGGTGAGGTCAGCGTGGCTCGGAAGGCGGTCTCCGGCCTACGGTTCACTGATACACTCTGGGCCTGTGTCCCAGAGGCTGGCTGGCAGGAAGTGGACGCTGGTATGTATCTAAGCCAGTGGGTGTCACCAGGAACACCCATTTATGCAGCAGGCACATCTGTAGTTCTGTGTGTTAGTCCATAGCTGCACGACACACAACGTGAATCCTCTAAGGACTGGGGATTGAAGCTGGGGGCCCTAGTGTATGCTGGGCAAGCAATCTACCACTGAATTATACCAGAGCCTTTAGAACTTGTTTTTATGGGCTGGAGAAATAGACCAATGATGAAGAGTGCTTCTGTCAGTAACCAGAGTTCAGTTCCTCGAACCCGCATTAGGTAGCCCACAGGCACCAGCTTGAGGGGATCCGTTGCCCAATTCTGATCTCCATGGGCATGTGCACATGGACACACATACATAAATATGTCTAAAAAGTATTATTTTTTTTGAGATGGTTTTAAAGTTGCCAGTCTGGCTTTCAATTTGATACGTAAGTCAGCCAGGCCTTGCACTTTGTGTGTGGTGTCTTCAAACTGAAAGATCACAAACCGAAGAAAACAGAGGACCTTGAGAAAGCTATTTATTAGTGCTTTGCGCTCTTCGAGCTGCAGCTGACAGGGGAAGAGAGCAATTTAGAGTGGGCACACTTACAGGTTATGTGGTAATGAAGACCCCCAAAGTGAGCCAGGAGCTCTGGTTTTGTGGTTTACTCTTTTTCCTTTCTTTTTAATTTTCTGGAACTGGAGTTACAGACAGTTGTGAGCTGCTATGTGGGTTCTGGGAGTCGAACCCTTGTCCTCTGGAAGGGCAGCTAGTGTTTATAACGGCTGAGCCATCTCTCCAGCCTTGCAGCTAATTCTTAGTTGGAAAGGCCGATGCGGCAATGAATGCCCCAGCACATGAGGGTGATGTTGTGCATGAGAACCAAACAGAACTGTTTCCAGAGAGCGCTGTTAAAGTCTGGTTGCCCGTTTAACAGCAAACAGGATATGGCTGGTAGTGTTAATAAAGATACGGAAGAATAAAAAACTACTTTGGGGGCCAGAGAAGTGGCTCAGGGGTTAAGAGCATTTGCTGATTTCCAGCTCCTGGACCAGGTGAGTCACCCCTGCCTGTAGCTCTAATGCCAGGCATCTGATGCCCTCTTCTGGCCTGGGTGGTCACTGCAGACGTATGGCACCCATACAGACAGGCAGGCGCATGTGCACCCAGGGAAATAAAAATCCTATTTAAAAAGACACTATTTTGAGAACTACAGCAAGACTGAAATGAATTATGAAAGATGGGCAGACTGGAGAAAAGGAGGATTTTCTTATTTATTTACAGGGGATCTGTTTGTGTAGTCCAAGCCTCAGACTCACTCACATGTCGCCAAGCCTTAAGCTTCCAAGTCTCCTACTGCTGCCCCCTGAGTGCTGAAGGCGTGCACCACCACACCCAGTTCACGTGATGCTGGGCACTGAACCCAGGGCTCCATACATGCTGAGCAAACACTGCTGACTCGGCCACACCCCTGGCCCTGTTCTAGTAGTATCTGGTGATCATAAACAGTTGCTAACATGATTATTGTTTGAAATAACAATACCATTAATGGGTACAGCTCTGAAGAAGGCCACCCCCCCTCGTCTCCCGTCTCTCTTGTGTGTACATTAGTGTTCATGTACACGAGTGTGGACTCACACTTGTCACAGCAGGCAAGTGCAGGTCTGAGGACACCCCCGGTATTGGGCCTTGCCTTTCATTTCAGACGGTTTCTTGTTGTTAGCCTCTTGTCTATGCTGGTCGGTTCTAGAGCTTCTGGGATTTTCTGCCTCCATCTTCCCAGAGTGGAGATTGCAGGTGCCCACTTATTGTTTACACTGTGCTGGCCAGGCAGCATGGCCCAGACTTAGTCTGCTTCCACCCATCCGGTGCTGACATCACAGATGCACACTGCCATGCCCAACTCTTACATACGAGTGCTGGAGATCCAAATTTAGATCCTCACACCTGCCTGGCCAGCACTTCACCCGCTGAGCCATTCTCTGGCCCCATTCAACTGAACGGATTTAAACACCTAATCTAGGTTTAGGGAGACCCTATCTCAAAATATAAGGTGGGAAGCAACTGGAAAAGACAGCCAGCGTCAACCTCTGACCTTCATATGCACATATACACACATGTACGTGAACCTGCACACACATAGGAGCACACACACACAACCTCACAAGGAGAGAGGGTAGAATATCAGAGCTGGGAGTGGAGTCGTTAGCGTTTAGTAAGCCCAGAGCCAACATCAGGGTTCATCAAAAATTAGGGTATAGACAGAAAAGATGGACATACAACATTGCACAAACACACGATGGCAATGACCTGAAATATCACAAACGGTTAAAATGATAAATGTAGTATACCCATCCAGCATCCACATATCCATCTACCACTGATCTATCCATCCGTTCATCTATCCCTCCATCTATCCGTCCATCCACCCACTCACCCACCCACCCACCTATCCGTTCATCTATCCCTCCATCTATCCGTCCATCCACCCACTCACCCACCCACCCACCTATCCGTTCATCTATCCCTCCATCTACCCGTCCACCTACCCACCCATCCCCCACCCACCCATCCACGCATCTGTCTTCCCATCCATCATGTTTTTTGGTTTGTTGAGAGAAGGTTCCAAAGCTTACAATGGCCTGGACCTTGCTGTGTAGCCTGAAACTAACTCATGGTCCTTCTACCCAAGACTCTCCATGTCTGGAGTTATTACACTTACTTTACAATGTTTAAAAACCATTTCATACACACACATCCATCTGAGGTGGGGTTTTCCTCCTCCAAGAGGAACTCTGCCCCACTCACCCCCACAGAAAAGGAAGAGAGAAACAGAACTAGGCTCTGGCCACATCCACAGAGAACTTGTGGGAGTGAGCTGTCCATCCAGCCTGTGCCGCCCACAAGTCTGGAGCTCTTGCTCTGCTGCTCTGGCTGGACCAAGCATTTTCCCACGAAGATATCAGACTTTAATTAGAGGGGAAAGTGACTGGGGCTACAGTTCAGTTACTAGATGCTTGTCCAGCCTGCATCAGACTCTGGGTTCCATCCTAACCTGGAATCCTCATATTCAGACAGTGGATGCAAGAGGAACGCAAGTTAGCTATAGGCCAGCCTGGGCTACATGGGACTCTTGCCTAAAAAAAGGAGGCTGAGGCTGGGTGGTGGTGGCATACGCTTTTAATCTCAGCACTTGGGAGGCAGGGGAAGGTGGATCTCTGTGAGTTCAAGGCCTGCCTGGTCTACAAAGTGAGTTCCAGGACAACCAGGGCTACACAGAGAAATCCTGTCTTGAAAAACCAGAAGAAAAAAAAAAAAGAGGGAAGGAAAGACAGCCCGCCTCAAGTGTTGATCTGACAGTCCATCCTCCGGCTTCAGCCACGTTACTCCATCTCTTTGAGGTGTCCCTCTCAACACAAACATACCTTGTGGGCCACACAGTCCTGCAGCTTTGCCTCTAGCTCGATGTTCTCACTCTCTGCAGACAGGTCAGTCAGGACATCCTGGGAATGTGGGCACAGCAATGTCAGCCTGTGAAGCTGCACGGCGGGTGAAGGTGGCATGTGTGGGGACTGAGGACAGGGACCCCAGAGCAGTCAGACTGCTGAGAGAGATGTGTCCAGCCTCTACAATAGCTGAGGCAGGAAGGAATGGCCGTGACAGAAGGGACATCTAGAAACACCTTTGTCTTGCACACTGATCTTCCCAGCCCAGAGCACAGATTAGGGTTTGAGTAAAGCCCTGTTTCTGCCCTGGAACACACACACAATGGCTCACTAAACAACAAAGATGCTGACACAGGAGAGGATGAGTGGCCGGGCTGAACCTGGAGGGAAGCAGAATAACCATCCTTCCTGGGCTCCATGCTGTTTTGGTTTCTGTTTGTGACTGGCTTTGAACTCCTGCCTCCCATGCTGGGACTGTAGGCATGTACCGCATGCCTGGCTTACTTCTACAAGCTACCCACTGAGGACACCTGGCACTCTTAGTGCTGTGTACAGACTGGGACAGCTCACAGAGCACCCACCAGGCTGGCAGGGAACGAGCACTCGGAGGAAAGCCGTGTGCACTGGAGGTTTCTGGAGGAGGAAGGAAAACGCTGAGGCCTGTGCACAGCATAGAGACTGGAGCAGGTTGTGCTGGGTGCACTTGGGGACACTTGGGGGCTACACAGGAAAGAAAACGGATTGACTAGGATGACCAAGATGACGGAAAACCTTTCTTTCGGTGCAGGGAACCAAGTGGTCAAAACAAGGGCTGGGAAAGGACCTAGTTAGAGAGCCTGAGGCTGTGAGAGCAAGGAGTAATGGGCAATACTAATAATAGATAATGGGCTAAACTCCCGCCTTCCACACGGTATGTTAGGTGCTCTGCCCTGAGTCTGAAAGGGAGATACCAGGCAGGTGCTCCCCTGCTGCATGACATGGCCCAGGAATCTTTTCTTAGACCAGGCCTCACGATGTAGCTTTGGCTGGTTTAGAACTCACTCAGTAGACCAGGCTGGCCTCTAACTCTCAGAGATCTGTCTGCCTCTGCTGCCCAAGGGCTAGAATTAAAGTTGTGGCACTAGCATGTCCAGCCCAGCCCTCTTTATTATTATTTATGTGTTTACTTGTGTGTCTGTATACCATATGCATGCCTGATCCCCTGGAAATGGAGTTACAGATGATTGCAAGCTGCCATGTAGGTGCTGGGAATCGAACTTAGATCCTCTGAAAGAGAAGTCAGTGCTCTAGGGGCTGAGCCATCTCTTCAGCCCTGTTTTATTTTGATAAAGGGTCTAAGTTGCTCAGGCTGGTCCTAAATTTAAAATTCTCTGTTTCAGCCTTCAAAGTGTCTGGATTCTAGGCCTGTTCTGCATACTCAGCAGTCACACTGGTCCTTCCTGGGCGCTCCTAGGAGAACCAGGAAGTGAGAGTGGGGGTGGCAGAGAAGAAACCAGAAAGCAGATGCTGGAAGAGGGAAGAGAGCGGGACAAGAAGTGGAGGCGGCAGAGGACTGGAGGTGGACAAAGGGCTCACTGCACCCAAAGAGGCAGCACATGGTGACTGGAGGAAGGGAGGGCCTGAGAGAACCCCCAAAGGAACTTGACTTTTTTTTAAGTCTTTGTGTGTTGTGTATGTGTGCGTGTGCACGTGTGTGTATGAACGCGGGTGCACGTGTGCCACGGCCCAGGTACAGTGGTCAGATCAGAGACGCGCTCCATGTCAGCCTTCACCTCCACCTGGCTTGAGTTAGGGTCCCTTGTCAGCCGGTGCAGACGCCAGGCTATCTGGCCCTTGGGATTCTAGAGTCTCCTGTTTTCATCTCCCATTCTGCTGCAGGAAAGCTGGGACCACAGATGCGGTACCGCGTTCCAGGAACCGTACGCAGATCCTCACCGTTCCCCTCAGCGCACTTTACCGTCGAACCGTCTCCAAGCTGCCCCTCCCACTTCTTCAAAATTCAGTCTTACTCTGTAGCCCAAGCAGGACTCAAACTTGGAATCCTTCTGCCTCAGCCTCCGGAGGTGGGATTACAGGAGTGTCCCACCACATGGCCCAGCATGTCTTCTCACGGAAGGCTGACCCCACCATCCCATCTGGCTCTGGGTACAGGAATTAGAGGGCGGGCTACCCAGGCTTGGGGCTCCTCTAGGCACATCTAAAGCGGGTCAGCAGGAGACGACCAAGCAGGTGTCCGTGTAGACTGTCTTGGAATGTGTTGGCACCTCCGCTGCCAACAGCTGGCCATTAAGTGGGAACCACCTCCCCGTGTCTCATCAAGTCGGTGTTCCACAACCCACGCTCACTTCCTGGCTCCAGTGCTTCCCCTGGTTACTTCACACAGTGGCTTTCTCTGTCTCTAACGAAGATTTCCTCTGCCCCAGCACCCACCCGTGGCTTACTCTCTGCTCCCCAACAGTGTCCAGATCTGAACCTGTCAAACACGGCGGCATTACCTGGAGAGACATGGTTCCTCTCACAGCAACCACCACGGCCTCTTTTCTGTGATCCAGAACCACTATGAAGGGCAGCTCATAGACCTGGAAGAGAAGAAGCCAGCACAAGGCCTGACCCACAGGTCACAGAGCACCACCACCAACAAAGAAACCTCTGTGTCTGTGACCTGGTTTCTCTATCCTCCTGCCTCCCAAGTGCTGGGGTTGTACACACCACCATACCTGGCAACTTCAGGAGGTTTTTTTCTTTAAATTACATTTATAATGTGAGTGCGCATGTGTGCGCGCGCATGAGCATGTGTGTGTCACAGCATGTGTGAAGAAATTAGAAGACAACCTGAGGGAGCTTGTTCCCCTTCTATTGTGTGGGTCCCAGAGATTGAACTCAGGTCCTCAGGCTTGGCGGCAGACACCTTTACCCACTGAGTCATCTCACTAGCCCGACTGTAGAAGACTTAGTTCTGCCAAGAGATTCTGAGGGTCACAGAGTCTGAAAACAGTTGCCCTCTACCAGGTTTTGGCGTAGAGAAGAGGTTGGAGAGCTGCTGAGCAACGCTAACCACAGATTTGAAGGTGGTAGGCAGGTAGGGGTGTGTGTGTGTGTGTGTGTGTGTGTGTGTGTGCATACACTTGAGTGTGACTTCCATTCCAGGCCTTGTGGTACAGGCTTGTATCCCAGCTGTTTAAGAAGCTGAGGCTGAAGGAAAGCAAACTGAAGGCCTATTTGGGTCACAGGCTAAGCTCTGGGCCAGCATATAGGCAACTTAGAACATTTAGAAATAAAAAGTAAAAAGGAGGCTGGGGATGCAAAATGGTTCAGTGACTGAGATACTCACTGCTAAGCTTGATAACCTGAGTTCAACACCCAGGACCCACACGCACGCACGCACGCATGCATGTGCACAAGATCCTCCCACTAGATCCCAGAGGACTCTCGGACCCACATCTGGACACCCCGTCTGAGACAGCACCTTGTCATGAAAGCTGATGTGAATGAAGTCCCTGTACTGCAGCCCAGTCGTCTTCAGGATGGAGGCAAAGTGGCAGTTGTGCTGGTCCCCTTCAACTGCGTCATACTCCGTCTCTCTGCTTCTGCAACTGAAGGGAAGACAAAGAGCTGACTGGCAGTCTGGGCCCCCAGCCAGAGCACAGTGATCCCCTCTAGGATTTATCTAGAAAATTCAGGGTGGGGGAGGGCTGACCACTTCTAAGACAGTCTAAGAACAGTTTCTCAAGTCGCAGGGAATGGAATCCATGGTCTTGTGCATGGGGTAAACACTTTTTCACTGAGCTACATTCCTGACTCTTCTTTCCTTCTTTTCTTTCATGTCTCTATGTGTGTGCACACATGTGCATGTCCATGCATTCATTCATTTCTGTGTGTCTGTGTGTGTACATGTCCATGCATTTCATTCATCTGTGTGTCTGTGTATGCACATGTGCAGGC
>NW_004949125.1:3226032-3237999 GCF_000317375.1 Microtus ochrogaster | reverse complement strand
TGTGTGTGTGCACAAGTGCAGGCCCATGCATTCATTCATTCATCTCTGTGTGTTTATGTGTGCACATGTGCACGACCATGCATTCATTCATTCATCTCTGTGTGTTTATGTGTGCACATATGCATGTCCATGCATCCATGGAGGCCAGAGGAGGTCATGGGATTTCCTACTCTCTCATTCTGTGTTAATTCCTTTGAGACAGGGCTTCTCACTGAACTGGAGCTAGGCTGGAGGCCAGCAAGCCCCAGGGATCCTCCTCACCTGTCTTTCTACCTCACCCCCACCACAGGGGCACAGGCAGAGTCGGAACAAGCTTTTTCATGTAGATGAGGGGCTTTGAGCTCCAGGCCTCCTGCCAGAACAACAGGCACGTCACTGACCCAGCCACCTCTCCAGCCCCATGACCAGGAAAGATACAAGGATTGCCTGTGTGACTTCGGGAGCACTGGGGATCAAGCATGAGAACAAACTGCCCTGTGGCTGGGTTCAAGGGCTCGCAGAGGGTGAAAGTGACAGATACGATATGGGAAAGGTCATGCCAAATTTCTGTGTCGGGTCAAGAAAATGGCTCAGCAGATAAAGGCATCTGCTGCCAAGTCTCATGACCTGAGTTCAATCCCTGGGATGAGATCTACATGACAGACGGAGAGAATAAACTCCTACAAGTTGCCCTCTGCTCTGACATCCATGGACACACACACATACACAAATGTAATTTAAGTTTTTTTCTTGAACTGTCAAACTGTCGACCAGGAAGTCCTGCAGGCAGCAATGCCCCAGAGGGATGGACGCCAAGCACTTAGATCTCGGTTTCTAATTAGCATCTCCACCTTGCAGGGTGAAGGGCAGAAACCACTCCAGGGCAAGCAAAGGATGCAATTTCAACTCCTTTCATCAGGATCCTTCCATCAAAGCCAAGGTGGCTCAGTGGGTAAAGGTGTGTGGTGAGTGATTTCACACGAGTTCCCTCCCAGAGCCCACGGTGAGGCAGGAGGAGGTCAGAAGACAGCACTGTCGTTTGCTGTGGCATACACGTACCCACACACATCTCAGTTGCATGTTAATGATAAATAAAACCTGAAATATTACCATCAGAAATGCAGGAAGAGGCCATGTGTGGCGGCATGAGCCTGTAATCCTAGCACTTGGGAAGTGGAGGCAGGAGGATCAGGAGGCCAAGGGTATCCTTGGCTACATGGCATCCTGCCTCAAAATCACCAAAAAAACAAAACAGGTAACTAGGGAAGTGCTCAGAAAGTGACAGGGACCCATCAAAAGGACACAGGAACCAGCCTGCAAAGTCAGGCTGGGGCATGTGAATACCAAATACTAATTATAGAAATGATAGTAATGAACCATGGCTGTGGATAAAGCAAGAAGCATGTGTTGGAAGTGATACCAAGGATCTTGCTGCACAGCAGAAGAAATGGTGATTTGAGAAAAACAGCAAGTTCCAACCCACTCTAGTCATGATTGACTGAAGTAAGAACAAAGGGATGCTAAATCTGGACCTGGTGGCTGAGGGCTCTGCTTAATGTGAGGATGCTTTCCCAGCATGAGCAAGGCCTGGGTTCAAGCAGCAAGGAAAAGAGCAGGGCTGGTGAGGTGGTTTAGTGGGTAAAGAGCACAGGCTATGCAAGAGGATCAGAATTCGAATCCACAGAACCCATGCCCTGTGCCAGACAAGGCTGTGAAAGTCCTGGAACCCAGCACTGCGAGGTGATGGGTGGAGTCAGGAGGATGCCTGGGACTACCAGCCACCCGCTTAGCTCCAGACTCAGGGAAAGACCCTGTCCTGAGAGAATAAAGTGGAGAGAAGGACGGCAGGACACAGACATCCTCCTCTGGTCTCCAAGCCCTACACACGCATGTGAACATGCACACACATTTGGACATATACCACTGTCAGATATTACACATACACATTATTGTGTATTCAAGTTACCAGTCAGTTAGCAACCAATTAGAGTATTGATTTTTATAATTTTACTACAATGAACGTCCTGAGGAAATTCAGCCAAGTTGCTAGCAGACCTTTATCCATTAAGCATGGGATGTTGGCCCAGTGGGAAAGGTCCCTGCCGCCAAGCCTGACGTGAGTCTGAATCCCAAGAACCACAGTGGGTGATAATAGTTTCCTCAAAATCCCTCCTGCCTTCAGAGATTGAACATTTTCCAGACCATGTGATCAAGTTAATAATATGCCCTGAAAAGGCAGGCATGGTGGCGCATGCCTTTCACCCAGCACTCAACCTGCTGAAGTCTAACCCGCTCTTGAGAGGACCGGCTTCAATATGCTTGTATTTCCCATGTAATCAGCATCTACAACCTAAGCCAAATGCATATCTCCACTCTCTTTCCTGTTTGGTTTTTGAGACAGGGTTTGTCTGTGTAACAGTCCTGGCTGTCCTGAACCTCACTCTATAGAGCAGGCTGGCTTGAACTCAGAGAGCTCTGCCAGCCTCTGCCTCCCAAGTGCTGGGTTTAATGGCATGCGCCACCACTGCCTGGCCACATAGCTCCACTCTTCCATGCTGGCCCAGAATAACATAGGTATGTGTGTGTGGTGGTAACCATTTGCTGAAGCCGCCAACAGGTTGAGAGTGACGTTACACAGTGACGATCCCATGAATGCTGGAAACATGTAGATAAAGGGTGACAACATCTGTACGTGGTTCTGAGCGTTGTTCTGGGTCAGCTAGGGTCAGTAAGCTTTTTCGGAAGTTGCAAGTGCCAGGCGTGGCGCACGCCTTTAATCCCGGCATTCAGGAGGCAGAGGTGGCAGCCCCATCTATATGATGAGTTTCTTTCAGGCTAGTCAGGACCAACATAGTGAGACCTCAAAACTTAGAGCTAAGGCATGAAATCTCAGGACACAGTCACAGCTCCAGAAAGATTCTAGGAAAAGGACTTAAGACTCCATTCTATTCTTGGATGCTTTCTCTTAGAGAGAAATTCCATGAGAGGCTCACACTAGGCTGACCTACCAGTCACCACCAATCCTGCAGAGCCCGGTGAAGGGGTTTCTGTAGATGTAGAGGGGCCATCCGTAGGCGGCGGCTGCAAACGGCATGAAGTGATGGCAGTTCTCCACTTCAGCATCCAAGTCGGCTTCCTGGGGGAGAGGAGGGAAAAAGCCTGTTAGTGTGTGGCATCCATGCAAGGGATGAACCCGGAGATCTGCGTGTCCCGCAACCCGAACCTCGGGTGTCTGTCTCCACCTTCTACCCATCAGAACCATGTTTACTGGACCCACCCAGCTGGCTGGTCCTTCAGCCTCCAAGAGTCCCCCTACCTCCAGCTCCCATCTTGCTATAGGAGCCTCAGGATCACAGAAGTGCTCCATTATGTGAATTGGGGGGGGGTGTCCCCACACTTGTGAAGCAAGCCGCTTAGCCTGCTGGGTCACCCCCACCCTCACACCGAGACCTTAGTCTTGCGCTCCACCTTCTAACCCTTCCTGCTTTTCCTCCTTGACTCTCGAACATTCCTTTTCTCCCCATGTGTATTTGTGGGGTACCTGCGTGCACGCGTGTTCAGAGGGTGTGGGCACCTGTGTGTGCATCTGTGTGCATATGGACACCCAAGGCTCACACTGAGAATCTTCACTCTCCCACCTTATTTGCCAAGGCAGAGTCTTTACCTCAAACCCAGACTTGACCTAGCCAGCTTGCCTGAAGGCTACCCCACCCCCATCTTTACCTTCCAAGGCTGTAATTACAGATGGGCCAGCACACCCAGCCAGCATTTACAGGGGTTCTGAGGACCCCAACTCCAGCCCTCACAGCTGTGTGGCAAATATGGTTAACAGCTGAGCTGTCTCTCCAGTCTTTTGTAGGGGGAAACTGGCATTTGTTTTGAAGACAGGGTCTGTGTACCCTGGCTGTCCTGTCCTGGACCTTGCTATGTAGACTAGGCTAGCTTAGAACTCAGAGATCTACCTGCTTCTACCTCCTGAGTGCTGGAATCAAAAGCATGTGCCACCACAGCCAGCACTTGTTTCTTGAGACAAGGTCTCCCTATGTATCTCTGGCTGGCCGGGAACTCTCGGATCCACCTGCTTCTAAACAGCCACCGGTGGACTCCACCGGAACTGTGGGTCCCTGCTCAGTCTTCTGGCTCCTGCCAGAAGTTCCTGCCTAGAGTTCTTCATGGCTTTCCACGCTGAACATGGGCAATTTCAACATCTGGAGGAGGCACGCCACTGGGGGAGGGTTTTGAGGTTTCAGAAGACCGACACCATTCCCAGAAGCTTTTTCTTTGTCTCACGGTTGTGTCTCAAGATGTGAGCTCTCAGCTTCTACTCCAGCACCATGCCTGCTTGCTGCTGCTGACAGTCATGAGCTCTAGACCTCTACAACTGTAAGCCCCCAATAGATGCTTTCCTTCGTAAGTTACCTTGGTCCTAGTGTATCATCACAGCAACAGAAAAGTAACTAAGACACAGATTCCTGCCTGGAGGACTCCATGGCTTTCGACCTCAGTGACACGGGTGCAGTCACTGCTGGCAGAGGGACACACAATCTATGGTTTCTCTGTCATACACTCTATGTGTTATTTTTCTGTTTTTTGTTTGTTGTTTTTTGTTTTGTTTTTGAGGATCTGGGAACACGGCTCAGTGATGGTACATGTGCCTAGTGTTTATAAGACTCTGGGTTCCACACCCAGCAATACGAGAAGGGAGGGAGGAAGGAGAGAGGAGAGAGGAAGACAGAGGAAGAGAGAGAGGGGGAAGGAAAGAAATGAGTGAATTAGTGTTGTCCCTTCTACTGTGTAGCCTGAGATGGCCTGGAACTCACAATCCCCCTGCCTCTGCCCCCTACTGCTGGAATGCAGGCATATACTTCCAGGCCTGGCATGACTTTATCTTTGGAAAACAAAGATTCATGGCAGAAAAAATTTCACCAAGCAAAGCTTGAGCTGTTTCTGCTTCCTAAACCTGGAGAAGAAAACACACTCTGAGGTGACTCAGGCCCCATCCCAGAAGGAATTCTTCCAGAACATAGGACCAAATATTGACTTCCCTACAGCGCAACCTAAACAATAAGATGGAAGTAGGCTTCCTGTACCTGGAATCTAGGTGAGAAAGTTGGGTTTCGGTCCAAAGGCTACTGAAACTGTTCTTGGCTACTTCTCCTGCCTCTTCTCCCTTCTGTCCCTGTCTTCCTATCATTCCTCCCCTTCCCTCACCTTCTCTCCTCTTCACAGGGTCTATTTCTAGCCTGGGGCTCCCTACATAGCCCAGGCTAGCCTCCTACTCACAATCCTTCTGCTTCCTCCTCCTGGGTGTCCCACGGCCAGCTTTAGCTGTATGACTCTGAAGGTCTACATAGACGCACGAATGTTGGCGGTGTTGTCATTACCTGAGACTGCCCTGGAAAGTGGGTGACGACCTCCTGAGGCTCCAGGCTGCTGCTGATATTGTCCTGTTGCTGGTGGAGAAGGGTGAAGCCTGCTGCAATATCACTGGGCACCAGGTCTGTGTCCTGGGTGGGAAAGCACAATGGCCTGCCGTAAAAACCCATCAGATGGTCCAGAAACATCTTAGCATTCAGTTAAACAGAGTTCACACACAGGCTCATTACATAGAAAAAGGTATTTATTATTTTCTATGTGTCTGAGACAGTCTCGTGGAGCTTAGGATGGCCTCTAGCTCACTAAGTAGTTAAAGATGACCTGGGATTCCAGATCCTCCTGCCTCCACTTCCCAAGTATAAGCATGAGCCACCACACCCAGCTTAGAGAGTATTTAAAGGGACTTCTGTGTGTGTGTGTGTGTGTGCGCGTGCATACGCATGCACACATCCATGCATACCACATGAGTGGGGGAGCCCCCAGAGGCTAGAAGTGTGGGATCCCCTGGAGCTGGAGTCACGGGTATTTGTGAGTTAAACCAATGTGAGTGCTGGAACTGAATCCAGGTGTTCTGTAAGAGCAGGAGCTTTAACCACTGGGCCGTCCCTCCATTGCCTTAAAGATCCTTTAAAGAGCATTTTCCTTTGTGGGATTCCTCCTACATGTGAGCTTAGCATTTTTCCTATCTTGTCCTCAAACAAATATGCTTGATCATTTTATCAAAATTTGATTTTAAGTGACTTAATAACTATTTCTGTTTAAAAAAAAATGTGTGTGTGTGCAAGTGCACACACATCAGAGGACATGCGTGACGGTCACAGGCTGGTTCTCTCCTGAGGCAGGGTCTCTCTGTTTATACTTGCTGAACTCTGTACTCCGGGCTAGCTAGCCTGTGAGCTTCCGTCCTAACCATAGGCGTGCTTATGCTCACGTGCACAGGATCAGAGGTGTGCACCACCATGCCTGGCCTTCTCATTTCTTAAGCTGATGGGAAGTTTGCATTGATACATACTCTGAGGCAGATTCATGAGGTTGAACATATGATTACTGGGTACACTGTGCCAAGAATGAAATCAGAAACTAGTAAAACACCAGTGAGACTTCTCATGGAAACAAATCTGGAAGTTAGAAATCCTCTCTTAGCTGGGCTTGGTGGCACATGCCCAGAATTGTAGGACCCGGACGGCTGAGGCATGAGGATGGCAAGTTCAAGACCAGCCTGAGCTATACAATGAGTCCTTAGGTCAAAAAGTGGGGGAAGGAGGGAGAGGAGGAGGGAGGGAGGGCAGGCGGGCAAGCATCGGCAGGCCACAGGATGAATGGCCCAGGGGGGTAAAGACACTTGCTGTCAAGCCTGACGACCTGAGTCTGATCCCCAGAACACAGAGTTGGAGAGAACCAACTCTTGCATGTTGTCCTTGGGCCTCCACCTATGTCATACAGGTATCCACTCACACAAAATAAATGGAACTAAAAACAAAATAGACTAAAGGAAATTTCCACCAGTAGCAGAATCTTCTAGCCCACAGGAAGGACCACTGGGCCTCTGATGGGCAAAGGACGTGTGAAGCCTTGGGTTCCACCTCCAGCCCTGCAGAAAACCTGTCTTGGACCAGGTGGTGGCGGTGGTAGCAGTAGCACACACCTTTAATCCTGGGGAGGTAGAGGCGGGCGGATCTTTGAGTTTGAGGCCAGCTTGGTCTATAGCCAGGGCTAGAGAGAAATTTTGTCTCAAAACAACAACCACAAAACAAAAACTATCTTGGTGGAGCACACCTGTAATCTCCGCACCAGGAGACAGAGGCAGAAGGTCCAGGATTTCAAGGCCCCCCTCAGCTACAAAATTAGTTCAAGGTCAGTCTCAGCTACAGCCACAGGAGACTGGTAGTGACTAGGTACCTTCTCTTCTCTTCTGGATATCTTGAGATTGGGTTGAACCGCTCCTGTAAGATTTAGGAGCACGGCTCAGTGGGTAAGAGTGCTTGTTGCTCTTGCAGAGGGCAGTTCAGTTCCCAGCACCCCCGTCAGGTGGTCTCACAACTCCATGTAACTCCAGCTCCTGGGGAGCCGATACTCTCTTCTGCCCTCCTTGGGGTACCTGTACGCACGCAGCACATGCTCACACAGATGCAAGTAATAAAAATAAAACCAAATTTAAAAAAAAAAAAAAAGCTTACAGGGCACACCTCTTGTGCTGTCCCATGTCACCATGCTACCTCTCAACAGTTACAAGTCAGAGCAAGAGGAGACAGGAAGGCGCATAGGATGTCAAAAGGAATCTTCTCTCTTACTTGGTTTCGGTACCAAAAACAACAGTTACTACACATCATTACACAAACACATGGAGAGGCGAGAGAAATGAGCACGTCCCAGTCCTCGGGCAGCTCATCCTGGAACAGCGACCCCCTTGGCACCTCCATCACTAATCACGGAACGGGGTGGCAAATATTTAAATTACTTTCTACATTTTTTTTGTGTGTTTGCGTGTGTGTGCAGAGGTCAGAGGACAATGTGGGGCCTAGGGACTGAACTCAGGTCACCAATCTTAGCAGCAATCGTCCTTACCTGCTGAGCCATCTTGTGGAAATGAGAAATTGCTTTCTGATACTCCCCTGCCTGTACGTGTCTACCTGCTGACTGCGCCAGATGGAGGAGACATAAGAAGACAACTAGCAAATTCTTTCCTAATGGACACGTTGTGTGACTCAGTTCCTTAAAAAACAACGCACAAGCTGGGCCATAACGGACTAGTGTCAATGAAAGGACACACCTGGCTGTCAAGAGAAGGGCCGAGGGCTGGGCTGGGGCTCAGCTATAGTATAGCACATGCCAAGATGCATGAAGCCCTGGGTTCCATCCTTAGCACCAAATAAACCAGGGTGGGGGAGCTATGCCTGTAACCCAGCACTGAAGAGGCGGCTGAAGGAGGATTGGAAGTTCCAGATCACCCTTGACCACACAGTCAGTTCCCGGTCATCCTGGGTTACAGGAGACCCCTGCCCCAACAAAGCAAAACAAACAAGAGGCAGCAGGAAAGGCGTGGCCATCCTTGCAATTAACTGCCGCCTGCCAAGCCTGCCCAGGCAGTGTACTCCTGAACCCCATGCCCAAGGGGTCCAGGTCCTCAAAGCCACATTACAGTCGCCCACGTGGCTTTGTGCAGCGTGCTCAGCTTCCCACGGAAAGAGACCACTGCAGATCCCGTCTGCTTACGGAAAAGTAGGTGGAGAAGAGGTCGGCCGTGCTGGAGAAAGCGACCCTCGCGTTGTCGTCTTGTACCACGCAGCAGCAACAGAACATCACTCTGGTCTCCCACACGCTTTTGGCCGCTGTCTTCAGGCCAGTCAACAGCTGGTTTGAGTTGTTACTGTCCAGGTGCTCAGGGCAGCCTGGAGGATGTGGAGACGTCATGCCGCCCAGCGGATCAAAGACAAAGAAGATGGTGACCATGGTGGCAGCCATGACGATCCAACTGCAAAAGTAAAGCATGGGAAAAGGCTTGGTGACTGAGAAGGCGGGGGGGGGGGGGGGGAATGCGGGTCCCCTGCAAACACACAAACTAAGCCTGCGTCCCCTGCAAACACACAAACTAAGCCTGCTTCTATACTGCCGAAGGAGAGACAGAACTCTGAGAACCCCGCTGAGACAAGCAGTTTTCTTCTAGAAAGTTCTCTGAGGGTCAGAGAGAGGACTCAGGAGGTAAAGGTGCTTTTGGACCTGCCTGGGGAATCTGCATTTGATCTCCAGGGAACACATGGTAGAAGAAGAAAATCAATTCTTGCAGCTATTCTCTAACTTCCAACATGTGCCATGTCATACACCACATATGACTAACTACACAAATAAATATAGAAAAAGAAAGACAGTTCCTCATAGCGTCCCACAAAGGCCAGAGCTCTGAGAGAAAAGCCCAGAAAGGACACAAAGGGCTGAGTGTGGGGGGGGGGGGCAGCACTGTAGCCTAGACACAGACACCACTAGAACTAGTTCTCCAGGAGCCCCTGACCGTAATCCAGCTCCCCTCCGTGTTCTGAGGGTCTTCAGAGTAAAACTGAAGAGTTTCCACATTATCGAACACTCCAATAGGTGTGTCCCCCGGCCCACATTTAACTATTTCTATTTGTGTGTGTGCTGTAGTGGATATGTGCGTGTGTGTAGTGGTCAGTGGTTAACCTTGGTCAGTCCCTACTAACGCAGGGCTCTTACTGAGCATAGAGCCCAATGACTGGGCTAGGCTGCCCATGTCCACCACCCGAAGTGCTAGGAATCTGAACTAATTCCTCCTGCTCTCATGACAGGCTTTACTAACTGCTCCACTTCCTCAGCCTGAACTGTTTCTACACCGCCCACAGTGTGCAAGGCCCTGTGTGGTCTCCACTACAATGATGGAATACAGACGCTGCCATCCCTGCCTGTCTGCCTGCCTGCTGTCCCTGCCTGCCTGACATCCCTGCCTGCCAGCCTGCCGTCCCTGCCATCTCTGCCTGCTGTCTCTGCCTGCCTGCCGTCTCTGCCTGCCTGCCGTCTCTGCCTGCCTGCCGTCCCTGCCTGCCTGCCGTCCCTGCCTGCCTGCCTGCCTGCTGTCCCTGCCTGCCTTTCATCCCTGCCTGCCTGCCGTCCCTGCCTGCCATCCCTGCCTGCCTGCCTGCTGTCTCTGCCTGCCTGCCGTCCCTGCCTGCCTGCCTCAGAAATGGCAGCACCAGCACCAGCCTCTGCTTCTTTATTCATAACAAAAAGGGACAAAACCAGACTACTGTTAAGATCTTTAGCTTGGTGGTGAGAGGGCTCAGGGGGTACAGGCATCTGCTGCTCAAGCCTGACGTCCCAAGTTCAATACCTGGGACCCACGTGGCTGAAGAAGAGAACTGACTTCCACCAAGTTGCTCTCTGACCTCCACATGTGCAATAGAATATAATCATACTTCCCCACATAAATAAACAAATGTAAAAAATTAAAAAACTTTTTTAAGTAAAGAAGATGTGAAAACTGCATTCTAGCCCTTATTAGACTGCCAGACGGTGGTGGTGCACACCTTTGATCCCAGTGTCTGGGAGGCAGAGGCAGGAGAACTCACAGATCTCAGTGAATTGAAGCCAGCCTGGTGTACAGAGTGAGTTCCAGGACAGCCAGGGCCACACAGAGATACCCTGTCTCAAACAAACAAACAAGCTTTATTAGACTACTATACACCATCTCAATTCCTGGCACTGGTTCTCCTGACCTTTAACCTTCATCTCACCTTTAATCTCCACCCTTTCCTTTGACTGTGGGCTTCTCTCTGTGTAAGATTTATTTATTTTTATATTATGCATGTGTGTGTGTCTGTATGCATTTGCATGTGGGCACAGGTGCCTTGGAAACCAGAAGAGGACATCCCTAGATGCTGGAATTACATGCAGCTGTGAGCCTTTTGATGCGAGTGCTGGGAACCAAACTCAGGTTTCTCAATAGCAGCAAGTGTTCTTAACCACTGGGTCATCTCTCTAGTACCTGCCCCCCCCCCTTTAAAGAATTTATTTACTCATTTTATCTGTGTATATATGAGCTGAGAAGTAGCTGGGGCTCCTCTGAACTCAACTCTCTTGGCTACTGTCTTCAGCCGGTCAACAAGTGGCTGTTGAATATGTAAGTGCATGACAGAAGGTACCCTCCTTGATCAATTTCCACCTTCTTCCTTTAAGGAGGATCTCTTCCTCTGAACCTGAGGCTCATGCGTTCTGGGCTAGGCTGGAAGGCTGGAAGCCCCAGGGATTCTCCTGTCCCCAGAGGTGAACATGGGAAGCCTAGTTTTTTGCATGGATGCTAGGAATTGAGCTTCGGTCCTCACAATAGCATGGCAAGGACTAGTAACTGCTGAGCTGTCTCTCCAGTCCCTCTTCCTTCTTCCTTGCAGAAAAGTGAGGTTGGGAAGAAAGTGAACACTCACAAATGTAAGCTGGAAGAGGAGTTGTTTCTCACGGTCTAAAAGCCATTCTTAAGTTTTCATGAATTACTCAGAAAGCCCCCACTCTGTGTTAGAAAGTCCCCGGGACATCAGGGAGTTATACTGCTCGGAAACACACCTGAGAAGCCAAGAGGAGGGAGACCTCACCTGACAATGACGGTGGTGATGATGCCAATCACAACTGTCTTGTCACATTGGATACCTTTTGCCACCCAGAAGGCCCCCAGAGAAGCCCAGACCATCTCTGGCAGGAAGAGCGCCAGGCGGACATAAAGCAGCTTAGCCATAGACTTCCGAGGTCCAGGGTTACAAATGGTTCCTGAAACACAGAAAAGAATGAACTGCTCACGAGCCTCCTAAGATGCAGAGCTACCTGTCCACAAGAAGACAGCTGGGGATGGGGTGGAGTAGGGGGCTGGAGAAATGGCTCAGCTGACACAAGTGCCTGCCACAGAAGTATGAGAACGTGAGCTTAGATTCCAGCATCCACATGGGGTGGTGTGTGTCTGTAACCCGAGGGCTGATGCGAGTGGTCCCTGGAGCTCACTGGCCAACCAGCCTAGCTGAATCAGATTAACTGAGACCCAGTCTCAAAAGGTAAGGTGGGGCGTGACTGAAGACCTCCCCGTGATGCTTATATGCACCTGTAAGTACACACAGACATACA
>NW_004949125.1:3224029-3225841 GCF_000317375.1 Microtus ochrogaster | reverse complement strand
ATAATTTAAACATAAAGTCAATCTTAAAAAGAAAAGAATATAGCTACTGAACATCTCTGCATTTTGCTGTACCCACCATCAGGCTCCTTATACTTGGTGACATGTGCCAAAATTAGAAAGCAAGCGATAACGCCGAGCGGTCCTGGCGCATGCCTTTAATCCCAGCACTCGGGAGGCAGAGGCAGGCGGAGCTCTGTGAGTTCGAGACCAGCCTGGTCCACAGAGCGAGTTCCAGGACTTCCACAGAGAAACTCTGTCTTGAAAAACCAAAAAGGGGTGAAAAAAAGCAAAACAGAAAGAACAGAAAGCACATGACAAATTGAGGGACGGGAGGCTGACAGACGCTTCAGGTCACCTCTCAGACTCAGAGTTACAACCGCGTCTGGGCTCTCACTAAGGACTACATAATAGCTGCCCAGACTGGAATACTCCTGTCTGAGAGTGGCACCGTGGGTAATTACACTGCAGCAGCAGGCATTCAGGAGGGCTGCCCCAGGCAGGAAGGGAGACAGATTAATAGCCAGGAAAATAAGCTTCCCACCTACTGAACACCTTACCAAATATTTGTACTGCTAAATACTTTAACATCAATTATGCTCTAATTCTCACAAATTACGGGCGAGTCATTAACTCATCTTACAAATGAAGAAATTGAAGTTCAGAAGATACGTGTGGTGTGTGTATGTGTTTGTGCGTGGTGTGTATGTGGTATCTATGTGTGTGGTATCTGTGTGTGTGCTGGGTGTGTGGTGTTGTTTGGTGTGTGTGTGTGGTATATACGTGGTGTGTACATGAGTGGTGTGTGTGTTCACTATCTCCCATGGAAGCCAGAAAGGAATGCTGGGTGCTTTTCCCTTTCACTCTTCACCTTGTTTCTAAAAAGGATTTATTTAATTTTTAATTATGTGCACGTGTCTGTATGGGGAAATGGCACACAAGGTACACACAGTGAAGCCAAAGGCTTTAAAAACCCTTGACCTGGAGCTGCAGGCAGTTGTGAACTGCGCAGTGTAAGAGCTGGGAGTTGAACTGGGATGCTCTGCAAGACCTCTGGGTCATTTCCCCAGCCTTCCACGCTTTAGTTTCTGAGGAAGGGTCTCTCACTTCTCATCAGTTCTCTAGGCTGGCTGGCCGATGAGCTCCAGGTGTCTGCCTGGCTCCGCTCTTCCACACTGGGATTACAGGTGTACGATGGGAACAAATCACGGATTTAAAATGTTAGTACTGGGGGCTGGCTCAGTGAAGGGCACCTGCAGCTCTTGCAGAGACCCTGAGTTTGGTTCCCAGCACCCAGCTGACCACCACACTGACCTCCAGACCCGGGGCCCCGATGCCCCTTCTGCCCTCTGCAGGTACTCCCACAGATGTGGTATCCCCGACACAGACACTCACACATAATTAAAAACTAAAAATAAATCTTTAGTGCTGGACATGACAGCACACACCGTTAACCCCTGAACTTGGACGTAAGTTCAAGGACAAGCTGGACGACATAGCAAGTTTCATGCCAGCTGGGGTAACATGCCTGTCTCCAACAAGCATAAAACAATGTAAAAAAATTTTTTTAATTATGCACTATCAAGCCTCCTGCTTGGCATTTACACTGTAATTGGTTTTTAAATTTTCATTTACATGTATTTATTGTGTGTGAGCACATGTGTGACATGGCAAGAAGAGGAGGTCGGGGACACCTGCCGGAGTCGGCTTCCTCCTCTCAGAGGTCCCAGGCTGGGCACAGCAGCCCCTGCACCTGCCGAGTCTGGCTGGGCACAGCAGCCCCTGCACCTGCCGAGTCTGGCTGGGCACAGCAGC
>NW_004949125.1:3212314-3223774 GCF_000317375.1 Microtus ochrogaster | reverse complement strand
TACCTGCCGAGTCTGGCTGGGCACAGCAGCCCCTGTACCTGCCGAGTCTGGCTGGGCACAGCAGCCCCTGTACCTGCCGAGTCTGGCTGGCCTCACGGGTTCTCACTCTTCCTCTCTTGAGGAACAAAGGAAGCCCGTCACTATGGAACAGTGGCTGAGACCCTAGAAAAACAGGAACCCAGGCCTGCACTGGGCTGGTAGGATACTAAATATGGACACATTCTAACATGGTCAGCAGCATCAGCGATTGGGACTTCCACATAAAAGCCTCTGATGCAACATTTACCAAATACACAGGCAGACAAAGATGGAACGCGTTTAACTTCCCTGAAGATGAACGAGATACTGAAGGAAGCTGCAGCTACCTAGAGAAACACTGTTTTAAATTCTTGGACAATGTCATGTATATGTGTGGAACATTTTGGTCACTACCCCTCCCTGCTCCTCCCACTCCTTCTGGGACCCCTACTTCCTGAGAAGTCCGCTCCTAGCTTCGTAGCTTTTGCTTTGTTTTGCTTGTTTGTGATTCACCGAGTTTAACTAGGGTGACCTCTTAGGCATGGGCAGGGAGTTATTCCCTGGAACACGGGCAGTTTACCAGGGGCTACATCACTGAAGAAAAATGACTCCCACTCCTTCAGCAACCATTAACTGCCAGCGGTCCCTGAGCTAGAGGTGGGGTCCTCATGAGTCCCTCCCCACCCTGTGACAGAATGTTGATGGCCTCATCTGATTTAGATCTTAGAAAAATACATTTTTAAAGACAAAGTTCCACTCTGTAGACCAGGCTGGCCTTGAACACACAAGAGATCTGCCTGCCTCTGCCTCCAGAGTGCTGGAACTAAAGGTGTGCACTACCATGTCTGGCTAGAAAAACACTTTTATTTCCATATTTACTTTTCCTCCTCAGGATAAATAGGCTGGCAGAGACCCCCGGTTACTTAGCAGATATTCCAATTTGATGGCTTTGACCTTCAGAGACACTGCTGTATTAGGCTGTACCTAATAAAGACTTCCTAAAAGTGACCCAAGGTCCCTGCCTGAAAGCAACAAAGAGAAAGTCTATGCGACAGATTTATGAATGGCAGACACCTTAGCCACTGCAGCCATCTTCTCTGACACAGAAGTTGAGCTATGAGCTCTTCAGACACAAACAGAGAGACAAAGGACCCTACCCAGACATGGTGGGTGGCAGTCCTCACATGGAATGAGTTCTGTTAAAACCCAGCAGCCTTGAATGCAGACCATCCTCAGTTATCCCCTATACAGTAGCAACTGTAGGGTTTTATGGGGGGAAGTTCTGGAGGTACGAGCCTTTGATCCTAGCCCTCAATTGGGAAGCTGAATAGCACCCTGAGTTTGGGCCAGCCTGGGCTACACAGTAATATCCTGAAGAAGCAACGAAAACACCTCAACAAAAGCAAAACTGTCCTTAACTATGCCACGCATATCTATGACTATGAAAAAGAATCATCTTGGCCCTTCTTTCCACAAACCATGCAAGGAAGGTCATAAGCACTCCTGTGTGTATGCAAACATACAGGTAAAAACTGATTAATACACATACATTGTCACACTGGCCTCCCCAAAGGTTTGGCTAAATACATCCCCACCAACAAATCAAGCTGCCTATTCATTTCCAGCTCCTGATGCAATGATGTACTTATTTTAATGTGTGTGTGTGTGTGCGTGTGTGTGAGAGAGAGTGTGTGTTTGAGTCTGAATCATTTATTTATTTATTTATTTTGGTTTTTCAAGACAGCGTTTCTCTGTAGCTTTGGAACCTGTCCTTATAGCTCTTGTAGACCAGGCTGGCCTCAAACTCACAGAGATCCACCTGCCTCTGCCTCCTGAGTGCTGGGATTAAAGGTGTGTGCCACCACCGCCCTGTGGGTCTGAACCTCTTAAAATAAGAAAAAGTCTTCCTTTATTCTTCAGACCCTTTGCTATTGTTCTACTGACCCAGGGTTCTTCCCTTATTTCCTATGAAAGCCTCACTGCTGGGTCTGGTGGCCATGCCTGTGATCCCAGTGCTAGGCAGGCAAAGACAAGAGAACTGCCCACTGCAGTTTCAGGTCAGACTTCATCTCAGAAAGACCTGGGCTCTGACTCAGGTGGAAGGGGTTTGCCTCATATGTATGAGGCCCTAGGTTCAATCCCTATTGATGAAAAAAAAAAAAACCCAAAAAACAAAAAAAAAAAAAACCAGAAAGAAAGAAAGAAAGGAAGGAAGAAAGGAAGAAAGGAAAAAAAGAAAAAGGCTGGTTTATCTATCCATCCATCCATCCATCCATCCATCCATCCATCCATCCATCCATCCATTCATTCATCTATCCCTGTATGTACCTTTTTCCCCATGTGCTACAACCTCCCCACACCTTTTCTTTAATTTTCTTCATTAAAATTCGTGTGTGTGTGCACGCATGTATGTATAATTTTTTTGTTTTGAGACAGAATCTTACTATGTAGCCCTGGCTGGTCTGAAATTTGCTATTTAGACCAGGCTGGCGTCAAACTCAAGATTCACGTACCTCTACCTCCCTGAGCACTAGGTTTAAAGTCGTGAGCCACTGTGCCCTTAAGAAGTCTTTTCTTTAAGCATTTATTTGTGTGTGGTGGACATGTGTGCTGTCACACGTTTGTGGAGGTCAGAGGACAACTTGTGGGGATACGTTCTCTCCTACTGCGTGGGTCACAGGGCATGAACATCAGTACAGGCTGCAAACATCTTTACCCACTGGGCCATCTCACTAGCCAAAAATCTTACCCATGGCACTGACTTTGTTTACTTATTCATGTTTCCAGGCAGAGTTTTACTATGTAGCTCTGGCCGTACACTTACAGCAGTCCTCCTGCTTCTGGCTCCTACGTGCTTAGACTACAGGCACGATCAGCAGCATGTGGGCTGACAATTTAGCAAAACGTGTTACTTATAACCAAGAGCAATTAAAGGAACTAATTTGGGGGTCTGGGAGTGGTACTGAGGCCACTGAGCTCATCCCCAGGGTCTGAACTAAACTTTTTTTTCTTT
The DNA here is from genome assembly GCF_000317375.1 of Microtus ochrogaster. Classification (NCBI taxonomy): domain Eukaryota; kingdom Metazoa; phylum Chordata; class Mammalia; order Rodentia; family Cricetidae; genus Microtus; species Microtus ochrogaster. The sequence continues at coordinate 3,220,743 of NW_004949125.1, read as the reverse complement.
TCTTCTCCCCGCCACTCCCCACCTCCTGGCAGGGTTTCTCTGTGTAGCATTGGCTGCCCTGGAACTCGCTCTGTAGACAGAGGCCTCAAACTCAGAGATCTGCCTGTCTCTGCCTCCCAAGTTCTGGGATTAAAGGTATTTGCCACCACAGCCCAGCTAAACATTTTTTAAATTTCATTTTTATTCTTGTATTTGAGCCCCCCTCCGTGTACACTGTGTGCATGCAAAGCCAGTAGAGACCAGTAGATTGCATGAGACGCCAGGAATTAGGATTACAGAACGTTATGAGCCACTTCGTGTGGGTGCTGCAAACAATTATGTAAGAGTAGGAAGTGTGGGGTGGAGAAATGGCTCAGAGGTTAAGAGCACTGGCGGCTCTTCCAGAGGACCTGAGTTCAATTCCCAGTAACCACATGGTGGCTCACAACCATCTATAATGAGATCTGGTGCCCTCTTCTGGTGTGCAGCAAACATGCAGGCTGAACACTATATATACAAAAAAATAAATAAATCTTAAAAAAAAAATTCAATTCAAACTTGGACAGGAAGGACCTGGATCAACTAACACTGGACATGCAGGTAGGGATAGAACAGAGGTCAGGGCTTCTCCAGGACAATCTCCTGTGTCTGCTCATCTTGGCTGTGAGTGGAGACAGCCCCACCCAGAAGAAAAATAAAACCATGCCTTGGTTTGTTGCCAGGACCTTAGGAGGTGGGGTAAACTTTGCCCTAGGAAAGGAATTTTGACAACACCCTGCCAAAAAATTAGGTGGAGTCAGGGAGGCAGTCAGTGGCGTCAGCCTCCGGCTTTCACACGTGTGCAAATGTCCACACAAATGTGTACATACATCAATACACAAAGAAGAAAACACTCTGATGTCAACTGTAGTGATAGCTTTTCAACTATGGAAACAGTCGGAACCTTAGTGAAGGGCTGGGGAGTGGCTCAATGAAGAGCACCTGCGGCTCTTGCAGAGGACCTGTACCTGGTTCAGAGCACCTGTATGGTGTGGTTCACTACCACCTGTGTGGAATGGTTGACTACCACCTGTGTGAGTGGAGTGGCTGACTACCACCTGTGTGGCGCAGTTCACTACCACCTGTGTGGCGTGGTTGACTACCACCTGTGTGGCGTGGTTCACTATCACCTGTGTGGAATGGTTGACTACCACCTGTGTGGTGCGGTTCACCACCTGTGTGGCGTGGTTGACTACCACCTGTGTGGTGTGGTTGACTACCACCTGTGTGGCGCGGTTGACTACCACCTGTGTGGAATGGTTGACTACCACCTGTGTGGAATGGTTGACTACCACCTGTGTGAGTGGAGTGGCTGACTACCACCTGTGTGGCGTGGTTCACTACCACCTGTGTGGCGCGGTTCACTACCACCTGTGTGGCGCAGTTGACTACCACCTGTGTGGTGTGGTTGACTACCACCTGTGTAGCGTGGTTGACTACCACCTGTGTGGCGTGGTTCACTACCACCTGTGTGGCGTGGTTCACTACCACCTGTGTGGCGCACTTCACTACCACCTGCAACTCCAGGTCCAGGCTATCCGATCCAGTGCCCCGATCTGACCACAGCAGGCACTTACAAGCATGTGGTTATCCACACACATAAACCCACAAACAATCTTAGAAGGAAAAAAGACACTGAATACACTCTGAAAGGGTGGACTGTATGCTATACAAATGGTATCGCAGTACAGCTGTTAAGATAAAAACCCGGCTTCACGCAGAAAATGTGGCTCTTTACCTCTCATGCTGACACACACCATGGCCAACACGGTGCATATAATAACTGCCAGGAGAACAAGCAGAACAATCAAGTAGGTGCTGAGCAAGGCTCCACCAGGACAGTCCAGCTCCCTCCTATGCACGAGATACAACGTCAGACTGGCGATCCATCTGCGGACAAAGAAGAAAGTGGGTTCATAAAACAAGAATATGAGGAAATAAAGGGAGTTAATATTCTCCAACGCAAGGGTAAGGTTCAGTGTGGAATGTAATTTCCATCCATAAAAAGTCCACCCAGAGTGGGACTGCTGGCACACATGTGGTTTTCTGCTCTTACTTTATATCTACTGCAATCCATGAACTGGGCACGCCTGTAATCCCAGCACCCGAGAGGCAGTGGCAGGAGGATCATAAATCGGGCCTGAGCCCGAGTTCCAAGACCCTGCACAAGGAGCCTCCACTTAAAAAGCAAATAGGCAGGGCTGCAGAGACAGCTCAGAGACAAAGAGCACTGGCTGTCTTTCCAGAGGTCCCGAGTTCAAAACCCAGCAACCACATAGTGGCTCACGACTATCTAAAAAGAGATGTGGTGCCTCTTATGGCATGCAGGCATACAAACAGGCACAACACTGTATGCATAAAAAATGAATAAATCTTTAAAAAACACACAAAGGCTGGGGATATAGCTCAGTTAGTAGGGCGTTTACCTGGTGTGCAGGAGCCCTCAGGTTCAACCCCAATGACATACACTAAGTGTGCACACCTGCAACCCCAGCACTGGGGAGGTGGAGGCAAGGGGATGAGAAGTTCAAGATCATTCCCCCTACACACAGTAGAGTTTGAGGCAAACAAGAGATATAGAAGACCCTATCACAAAGCAAAGCCTAGGCAAGCATACATAAGGGTTCTGTGGGAAAACACCTGAACACCTGCCATGACTTAGAACCATGTGAATTGGAAACCACACGCTGTATTGCTGAACTAGTCACAGGACGATTTGTACACGTATAGTAATGTGCAGTGTAGCCTACCACAGTCCCAAACCAAGGACGCACAAAGGAAATTATGAAAATAACTCATAGATTCAAAAAGAGAATACCTGCGGGCTCCTGGTACATTTTGTAATTCTGCAGTGAACAGTGATACTGCACAGACCTCCAGCAGGCAAATTCACCCTAGGGGTACGTCAGCAGAGGACAGCACCACTTAGCAAGAATGTCCGCTTTTTAAAATTACATTTATTTACTCTTTGCTCGGGGAGGAGTGTCATGGCATGCCTGCAGAGGGAGGTCAGAGCACAACTCGAAGGAGTCAGTTTTCTTCTTCCACCTGGGGATACAACTCTGGTCACTGGGCTTGGCAGCAAGCACCTGTACCCATTGAGAGATCTTGCTGCCCAAGATTGTTCTAGTAAAGATTCAAACTCCAAGCTGGGTGGTGGTGGCCCATGCCTTTAATCCCAGCACCTAGGAGGCAGAGGCAGATGGATCTCTGGGAGTTCGAGGCCAGCCTGGTCTACAGAGCAAGTTCCAGGACAGGCGCCAAAGCTACAGAGAAACCCTGTCTCCCGCCGCCCCCAAAGATTCAAATTTCAAAGCCCTAAGAGGCATCATTCCAGGTGATGGGGATTTAGCTCCGTTGTAACGCACTTGCCTAGCAGGCATGAATGAGGCTGGGCTCAAGCATTAGAGGGTAAAAAATGAAGGATTGCTTTGGGTAACTTTTCTTTTCTCAAGATAGGATCTTGTGCAGCCCAGTCGCCCTCAATACGTATCCATGGGTGAATTTGAACTCCTGATCTTCTTGCTTGCTGCCACCCCCTAGTCCTGGGATTACAGGTGTGCACCGCCACCACGAGTTTTGTGTGGTGCTGGGGATCCAGGCAAGGGCCTCATGCATGCGAGGTGAGCACTCTACCAAAATGAGTTACACCCCCCAGGTCCCAGATAACTTTTTCTGTCCGTCCTGCATACACCAAGGCTCTGTGTCTGGAAATAACGGCAAAACGATCTGAGAAAAACCCAGCCCTTAGAAGCAGAAAGTTCCTAGAAAGAGCTTCTGTGTTCCTATTCCTTTCCTCCTTGAGAATGCTTTTTCCTAAGAACGCTATTCCTCGTCGCCAGGCATGCCAGGAGCTGACTTCACGCACTAGTGCCGTTTCCCACTGAGCGTGGCTACGTTTTGCAAAACCAACCTATTATACTGGTTTCTGTGAATTGCTCTGAAATTGTAATTGCTCAAATGTTTGTTTTTGTAGAAACAGGTTACTTCGCTACCCGCCCAGCAAAAAACACGGGAGTGATGCAAAGTTCCAAAGCCAGGCTCCCGAAAGGAGAGACCTGGAGGCTACGGATTTTTGGATGCTCACGCTTCCCTCACGCTCCCAGTGTCAGGGTTCCGCGCCGCACCCTAGCGCTCGTGCCCCGCAGCGCTGCAGGACCGGGACACCTGTCAAATGCACAAAGCGACTGCGCCTACGGTCTAGGTGCAGACAGACCGAGCTCGGCAGGCGCGGCTGCCGTTAAGCACCGAGGAGGGCGACTTGGATCGCCTTCTGCAGCCACAGCGCGCCCTCCCGCCCGCACGGCGGCCTCACTTACGACAGCACACGCAGGAACAGCTCGAAAGTCCCGGGGAACACCAGGTCGTCGCTGGCCAGGGACCAGCGCCGGCCGAACAGCACCATACCCGGCATGGTGCACCTCCTACTGCGCCGCCCTGAGTCGCGCGCTCCCTTCTGACTCCGTGGGCGGCCAGGGCCTCAGGGCGCGCAGGCGCACGCTTAAGTAAAGGCTCGCGCATGCGCCCTCTGGCTCGAGGCCTGAGCACGCGCATTGATTAGCACGCCGCCGCCGTCTTGGCTCGCTTCTCAGATCCGCTGGTCCGGAAGTTAGCTGCTGGCCATCGACTGCGGATCGGAGCATGTGTGAGGTTTGTTCCGATGTGGTCATTTCTGTTTAACAGATAAAGATTCGGAAGACCTGGAAAGACTGCTCTCCCCACACTGCCGCGGCCGCTAATGGCGAAGCTGGGACTTATGCTTGGGTCCCTGAATCTTCTAAGCGTGGGGCGACTTTACTGTCATTTGTGGTTCCTTAGGACTCAAGACTGAGTTCAAGTCTGACAGGCCACCCAGCGGTTGGCGAGATAAGGTCTGACTCCTTTTCGCAGCTCCACGGCTCTCCCTTCTCTCCTACACACCGTGGTGTTGCCACCTTCATCCCTGCTCCTGGCCAGTCTCGCTCGTTGCCGTTCTTCCCCACAGCCCCCCGGGTGACCTCGGTGACCCGTCAGACGTAGTCTAGGTTATGCCTAAGACTTGCAAGGCTGCTCTTGGGCACAGAGTACATCTTAACTCTTCGCAGAGATCTTGCTCGCAGAGTCTTACATCAAAAGCTCATAATTCGTGTCTGTATTCCCAGTCTTCCACCTGCTGTCATCCACCCTCACATCACGTCCGTTTTAGTTACCCAGTGTTTTTGTGTCGGTGGTGTGCATGTGCGTGTTTTTGTATGTATTTGGGGTGCACCGTGTAGTAGATGCATGTGCACGTGTGCTCATGCATGTGGCGGGCTGAGGTTGATATCAAGAATCATATCCCCTCTCCAAATAAAGGCCAGATGGTGATGGCGCATGCCTTTAATCACAGCACTCAGAAGACAAGAGGCAGGCAGGTCTCTTCTATGAGTTCAAGGCCAATCTGGTCTACAGAGCTAGTTCCAGGACAGCCAGGCTTACATAAGAGAAACCCTGTCTCCAAAAACAAAAACAAAACAAAAGACTCATACCCAATAATTCTTCACTTTGTTCACTGAGGCAAGATCTCTCAATCTAATACAGAGTTTGCTGATATGTGTAGTCTTGCTAGCCAGCTTGCTGTAGGGATCTTCTGACTGCCCCTTCCTAGGTTGTAATTACAGGTGTACTTCCTTGCCCATCCTGCATTTTCTTGGGTTTCCAGGGATCTGAATTTTATTCCTCACGCCAGTTCAGCAAGTCGTCTATCTCCTTAGCCCCTCACCCCCAAATTTTAACATTTCCTGTTTCCTCTTATGGAGATGGTACCTTACAGGTATTTTTCTTTTGCCCCCCCACCCCACTCTGCCACACACACACACACACACACACACACACACACACACACACTTATTTTTTCTTTTTTTGGTTCTGGGGATTTGTTAGGCCAGCACTTTACCCCAGCTGCTCTGTCTCTGAATCTCTTCATCCAGGTCTCAGGTGTGGTGTCATTATTTCCCAGCCTCCGTGAGGCCCTTAGCCAACAGCACAGCACAATGTGGGCCTTTTCCTAACTCTTGTTTCCTTATTGTGTGCTGAATCTCTTCCTGGCCCAAGTGTGACTGCTGCCTGGCATGCTGATAAATCGAGACGTGGTGTTCAGGCAGGAGGATTAATTTTAAGGTCAGGACTTTGAATTAATTGAGAAGATGGAGGATCTGTTAAAATGTCCATCCTAAGGCTGGGGATGTAAGTCAGTTGCTGAGTGCTTGCCTAGCGTGCACAAAGACTTGATTTCTACCCCAGCTGCTGTGTAAACCAGATGTGGTGGGACATGCCCGTGTTCCCGGTTACTGGAGGTAAAGGCAAGAGGTCATTCTCAGCTACATAGTAAATTCAAGGCTAGCCTGGGCTACTTGAGACTCAGAAGTCTGAAAACAAAGTCCATCTGGGGAGAAAAAAAATTGGGAGTCCTTTATGTAGGCTGACAGGTGCTCCCAGGCTGGTGGGAAGATGATAGCGTGTTCAGAATCTGCGTTCCTATCCCTTCACTCCCTTGAGGATGCTTTTCCTGAGAACAAGACTCCTCATCGCTAGGCATGCCAGGACTGACTTCACGCACTGGTGCCGCTTCCCACTGGGCCCACATTTTGCAAGAAAAGCTTATCTCACCGACTTCTCTCGAAACCCAGGCACTGTTGGCTACTGTCACAGCGCTCTTCCGTTTTGCAAAGACAGGCCTTGTTTCCTCACACTGCTCTTGTTACTGTAGTTTGCCCAAAGAGTTTCCTGACACGTTGTACAATGGGGGGACCAGAGGGGATAGCTGTCACCCTGTGCCGATAGACAAAGAAAAGAACTCGTACTCCACCTGAATATTGTGGACATCACACAGATCTCTGTCCAGCTCCTTTTTTTTTTTTGAAGCAGGGTTTCTCTGTGTAGTCCTTTTTGTCCTGGAACTCACTCTGTAGAGCAAGCTGGGTTCAAACTCGCAGAGACCCACCAGCCTCTGCCTTCCGAGTGCTGGGATTAAAGGTGTGCACCGACTGCTCCTGGCTGCCCATCTACTTTTTAAAAAATAGGTTTGTTTTTGTTTCTCATTATGTGTATGTGGAGTGGGAGTATGTGCATGAGTGCATATGTCTGCGGAGGCCAAAAGAGGAGAGGGCATATATATTATATGTACAAAGTTGGGCTTTCTTGGTCAACAGTCTGTAGTCTGTAACTCTCGTACCAACCCTCAGTGGCCCTTTTGCAATCTGCTTTCCTGGGGAACCTCTGATGGAAGGGCAGAAGGTCAGCATTTAGTGTCTCATCAAACAAGGTGGGCGAATTTTTAAATCTTTGGGTAACCTGGTCCATGTAAGTTGCCTGCTCTAGGGGCTGGAGAGATGGCTCAGTGGAAATATTTCTTGTTTTGTTTTTCAAGACAGGGTTTCTCTGTCTAACAGCTCTGACTGTCCTGGAACTCGCTCTGTAGACCAGGCTAGAATTAAAGGTGTGCGCCACCACATCCAGCAAAAGGAAATCTTTTTAACAGCTGTCTTTAATCTTTCTAAAAAGTATCTGTTGAAATTGCTTAAAGTCTCTTTGGTCATCATTGGACAGAAGGGGTAAAATCTTCCATCCAGGCTGTGTGGCTTTGCAGCAATGCCCAGGGGCAGTGGTTTGTTTGTTTGTTTTGTTTCATTTTTTTGTTTTCTCAAAGAATAATGGGTTTTACAGATCATTGGTTGAAAAAGAGACATAGATTATGAAGGAGAAAGGAGTAGAACTTTCTCTTTTCCTTCAGGCTCAGCCCAGAGGAACTTTTCCCTTCCCCAGGGCTGCTGAGAGCGGGCAGAGTAGAGGGATCTCACACCCTTCCTGTGTGCATTCCACTTCGGTGGCGGTGGCGTGGGGCCCTGGGTGAGAAGCCAAACCCCTCCCTCCTCCCATGCAGGGCCCAACCCTGACTGAGCAGGAGCCAAGCAACCAAACAAGCAGGTGCTCCTGCTCCCTGAGTGGGGCAGGTGGAGGATTTTTTTGTTGTGGATTTGTTTGCTTTGGTTTTTTATTTATATATTTTTTGGTTTCTCTGGGTGACCTGGCAGAGCTGAGACGATTTGAGTCCCCCACAGGATGAGGCACAGGTCTTAAGCCAGGAGGTCCTTACACCAGAGAAAGCCACTGGTCAATACAGAGAAACAGAACTGACAGAAACACATAGAAAAGCCGGGCGATGGTGGCGCACGCCTTTAATCCCAGCACAGCACTCGGGAGGCAGAGGCAGGCGGATCTCTGTGATTTCGAGACCAGCCTGGTCTACAGAGCTAGTTCCAGGGCAGGCTCCAAAGCCACAGAGAAACCCTGTCTCGAACCCGCCCCCCCCAAAAAAACACATAGAAGACACACACATAGGGCTAGAGAGATGGCTCAGTGGTTAAGAGCATTGCCTGCTCTTCCAAAGGTCC